>NW_019174266.1:4688248-4762577 GCF_002260705.1 Seriola dumerili
CTTGCTGGCAAAACACTGCTGAGACATCTCCTAGCTATAGTATGTCCAGCCAAATCCAATAAAGACTTTAACAGGTCTCCGTCCCAAGGTCGCGCCTCCTACCTCAAAAGAAGGAAAACTTCATTTTTGCAAGCCTAATCAAGTGTGAATGTCACAGAGGCATAGCAAAGCAGGGTCGAGGAGAGGCTAATAATGTTCAGGGAAGATGAGGGAGAGTCAGAGTCCCTCAGTTTAGCAATATTGGAGTTGTGCCGAGTTGTAAAGATGGCTATTAAACAATTAACAAAGACATCCTTTATCCACATTGGTAGAGCGGATGGCTCTTACCGAGAGTGAGTGCAATATTGCAGTCCAGGGACATTTTACTTCATAAGCTTCATGCATTGAGCCCTTAAATTACAAGCTGGATGAAAAAGAACTCATTTCATAAATACAATATAATTTGTAGATCTGAAATTAGCTATCTGACCAACTACTCTCCTGCTTTGACAAAAGGACAAAATTAATACAGATAAATATTCACAGTATAGCGCAACACACACTTTGCAGAGGTCCTGCTTGGAGCGGGGCCGAAGCATGACTGTGAGCACCCTCATCTGAGCTGCACTGACATCATGGTCGACTGCTCTAATGTGCGAGTGCTCAGTAATTTGTAGCTCCTACATAGAGCAGGAGTTTCTGTTGTTTAGAGGACTTTTACTTCTGTTCCTGTTTTTAGTGTTTTGTTGGCAAGAGTCCAAAAATGGTGCGTTTAAACTACTGGCTCTGTCTGACCAACAGTCAAAAATGCAAAGATATTTATTTTGCTATCAAACAAAACAGAGAAAAGCAGCAGATCTGCACACATGAAAAGCTGGAATCAGATAATGTTTGGCAGTTTTTACTTGAAAAACAGCTCAAACAATTTATTGACTATCAAAATTTTTGCAGTTTAACTCAATTTCAGCTCTATAAAGTAAAATTTTCTCAAAAACTAATGAAATATTAATGCAAACTCAACACTTCCCACTGCTGCTTCTTTGTCAAAAAAACCTTCCAATATTGACCTTTTGCTTGAATGTCTTTTTCAATTTTTGTTTACTGCTGATATTTTGGTCCAATTTTCATTCTGACTTTTGAATATTTTGCACTCCTATGCAGTTACCCGAATAAGATAAAAGGCTACTTTCTTTATACACATGCACACTCACAGTCCATATGTCCCAAATCTCTACAGCAAGAGTGTGTGAGTGCAAAATTTGCATGACCCATAGTGACAATGGCACCAATTTTGAGAGTAAAACGGTAGAAAAATACAGGAATTTACTGTGAATGTATGATGGAATTACAAAGCTGCAGAAAAAAGAATGAAAAGTCAATAACACCACAGACACACAACACACACCCACACACACACACACACACACACACACACACAGACACTCCACTGGCACAAACACCGACAATCAAGGACAGGGTAGACAAACATGCCGTTGTGGTAGTTTAGTTTTTAACCTCTGTTTCCATTATGGACAACAGTTGTTTGGAAAGTGAATGATGATGAGTCTGTTGTGAATACAAACTGGAGTGAGAAGCATTCAGTATAACAAGAGGGGTGTTAATAACTTTGGTTGCACAGAACATCAGCTGAGAGACAACACAGTGGCATCTCTATTCACTGCCATTGAATAGACACTTGCAAGTTCAGACTGTCGCAAGAGACAATTTCTGGCTGAGAGGACTGAGAGGACTAGCACTAAATTATTGGCTTACACGTGTGGTAACCCAAGTGTATGAAGGGAAGGGCAGTGGGGTTCTTGGGTTCTCGTGCTGATGCAGTGATAGACAGAAGGCAAAGGCACAAGCAGTCCACACACATGATCATGAACCAGCCAACCAGAGCATCTCGCTCCCTGTAGAGTGTATTTGCATCTTTGGAAAGCCTGTTTGGACCTAGCAGCTCTTAATCCTGGCTAGACTCACAATACAAATCAGTGTTTAGACACATTTTCTGAAAGATCTCAATGAAAGCCAAAAAGTATGAGGATAATGAGATGGAGCATAGCTGTTGTCTGGGGCCTTAGGGCATCTGGGCGCACCTTTCTTTTGTGTACTGTGGTTGGTGGCTTAGCATTGAGGAAGAGATTAAAAGGAGGTGCCTGGGGAGGGTTATGGCTCCAAAAGTATGCAGACATAAGCTGTCTGCGTGTTTGCCTTTGAACAGGCCATGGCTGGTTTGTACTGTGGGGTCACAGGGCCAGGGGTTAGAACAGTGGTGTCCCACAGAGAGCCAGGACTCATCCACCCCCCTCAACCTACTGCCAAAAATAACAAAGAAATGTAGCCTAGAAAAACAAAAAAACATGGGGGCTAAAGGCTAACAAAAGCAGCCATTATTAAGGGCTTGTTGGTTGTGAACTTTTGAGTTTTCAGAAACTTGCCAAGGGACAATCTATCTTCCATCTGACAGTCATCAGGACCAGACTAATTGATATCAGGATGATAATTGCATGACCTGATATGTGTGGGACTCGGAAACAAAAATGAGCAGTTGGAGCCCTTTTCTAATTGCTCATTTTATCACGTGGGTGTGTCATAGCGGAAGGCAAATGGATAAGCATTCTGAACACCTCTTAATTCCCCGACAAAAACACTTGCATAACCAATATTTTTTTTACCTGCTCATTGGTTTTCAATAAATTCTACAACATTTCATGACGGTGACCGACAGGAACACAGCATTTGCCAGGCAGCTTTCATGCACAAGTGTAACAAGAGATCCTCTTGCAATGGAATCACACCAGCCACGATGCCAGTCAACACTATGTTTGTTCTGACGGGTCGGCCTTCATTCTGATCTCAACTACGCACCTGTAAAGTTTTGTGACTGTATCTGGCTGTGATGATATCGCGGTGACAGACACTTGCCAAAGTATCCATTACAGCACATATGTCCAGGACCTCATTATGGCATGATCACACACACACACACACACACACACACACACAGTCACAAGGTGAAAACAATACCATCCATGCTGTTGTGGCTGGTAAATATGCCAAAGCAAAAAAACAAGAAAAAAAAAAAGAAGGATGTTGGTCCTGTCAGGTGGAACAGTGAAATCAGTCCCTGGCACCTCCTTCCTGATCGTCAATCATTACGTCGTGAGAGACGACAAGCTATGATTGGTCGGTCTATTGTGCTGTCTGCCAAGTCACAGCAAGAATTTATGACTCTGCGATCACCTAATGTGTCACAGTGAGCATCTCAAAAGCCTGACCCCTGCATAATACATTGTCCTCAAACAATTTAGTTCAAGTATGGAGTTCATGTTATTGCAAAACTAAACATGAATTTCACAAAGGAGACAAATAACCTTCCACCTGCCAACTTATTAGCACAGAGTTCAGTTATGCAGTTATCAGGGGCACTGTAACAATCCTATTGACTAGGGTAAATTTTGGGCCCCAGGGATTAAGGCTAAAGGAAGTGTGGCACCATGAGGCAACCTGGCTTTGTCTGTGTTAAAGACAAATCCCAGCATGAGCAAGCTCAAGCAGCTACAGCAGTGGGGCAGACACAAAGTGACTATAAGACATCAACATCATTTAGGCAAGCTGAAGGAAAATAGTACAATAGCTTGCTTCAACAATTTACAATCCACAATAGCTCTTAATAGCTCTTTTTCTTTGAAAGAGGTGCTATTCTAATGGAAAACAACTTAACCAACAAATACAAGGCTACAGTCTTATTTTCTTTTCACTTCAGTTGCCTTTGTTGCATTTTTCTCAACACATTCAAGGCTTGCTTTGTAGGATTAGTGAGGCTATATGTGGTGAATAACATTTAATATAGAACATTATTTTCCAACGTTGAGAGCAAAAGGGGAAGTTCACACCCAGCAAGTCCAAGCTGTGAGTGTTTATGTGCCCAGTGAGAGAGAAAACATCCAGCACTTCTTATTATCGGGTGTGGACAGTACAGACAATGGCAATGTGGACTTTAAAGGGGAGTAGAACAACTGTCCTGTTTTATTATCATATTTTCACAAACATTTGCGCTATTTTCAAATCCATCTGGACTGGATACTCAAAAATTTGGGGTATGCCCCTACACAGGTCATCAGGAGGACTAAAGAATCCCAGATGGGTAAAAACAGTTACGCACAGGTCCTTGTGCAAAGTGGGTTTAGAACAGGCTAGTTTTACTAATATCCAACGTCCACTGAGCACAAGTAGATCATGGCCATAACGGGTCTCACAGGCCCAAAAGCACAAGGCAGCCAGTCTGACTGCTTCCAGGCTGATGGTGGTTTTTGAGGAGCAGGAAAAAATGGCTAATTTAAAAGAGGGTTTTCTTGAAATTCAGTTGAGAAAACCAAAACAAACCAGATGGGAATGTCTGTTTTTGGCTAATCCTGTGAATGCAGTACCTGAAAAATCTATTGACTTTGTGACATCACAACCTGAAATCCTGACGGCTCATTTTCTGAATACAGGTTGAGTGCATTTTTTGTGTGGACTGAGCGCTTTGATACTTTCACAGTATTAATATAAAACCTAGACCTGCTTTGTTATCAAAAACAAACATGGAAATCTCACTTCATACAATATGGGACCTTATAATGTCCTCTGCCTATAATTTGGCAAAATTATCTTTTTTTGGGCAGCCAGTGGAAAAACAGATGAGAAAGAATCAGTGTGTGAGGAAAGAATCAGCCTCACACAGACCTTTCCTTTAAAGCTTAATTAAAATGATAAGCACACTCAGAATGAAGACGTGTAAACACAGATGAAAATAAATGTTACATTTGCTTTCCATCTTCAGATGAGGAAAAAAATTTAAAAAATTTCTAATTAGTTCATACTAACCGACAGAAAATTACTCTTTTAAAATGTCTGTAGCACAATTTGGAATATACAGAGCAGAACACAAGGGGGAACAAAGTACCAGCTGGCATTTTATCCAAGCACAAAATATGATAAGAATGACTAAATTAGTACCATCAGCTGACATCAGTAGTCGCTCAGATGACACAGGTTTTAACCCAAGTCCACACAGTGACCATTGTTTTAGAAATTCAAGCTACAGGCGGACGACTGTCCTGCACACGTTAGAATATGTCATTCAGATCGAAATTGAGATCTTTCTACCGCGGATTCTTGTTGAGACAGACATGTTTAGACTTGGCAAAAAACCTTAGGCATAACAATGTAATAAAAGGGAATGATATTCATTTATAGGCAACAGCATAATCCAGGGAGCGGGTAGATCAAAGACAACTAGCAATGGTCTCAGGTTTAATGATACTAATTACTACGGTGAACAGAGCAAAGGTTTGGGCAAGCTACAACCTGCATATCTGGTTTCTACTCTACTCCCACTCTGCAGCACAAATACCACAGGAAAGGGTAAAAAGGAGCAGAGTTTAATATAAAACACGGTTACCATTTGAAGTAAGAAGAGAGAACTTAAGCCACAAGGACACTAGACTGTTTCATGCAGTGTGGTGAAATGTGCTGATTAAGGGCACTCATCAGAGAAGAGACTGAAATGGCTTTGGAAGGACATACATCAACAATAAATCAAACCTGCACTCTGCCAAACTCAGCAGATAGCACAAGATAGGACCCTGTGTTTTTAATATTATTTACTGGAGATGACGAACTGAATGGGGGAAGATGGAGATTACAATTGCGACATGTTTAATACCACTGAGTCATGAGGATTTGGTAAAATCGTGTAAATAGACTCTGCCAAGACACCAGAAGCTGCGAACAAAACAGAAACATGCTCAGAGATCAGAGCTGCATCTATAGGTCTTTTTTGACTATGCCTGTGTCCATATGAGTGTATACATGTATGCGAAAGAAAGTCACATAAATAACACATAAAGCCAAAATGTCACAGACATATCATTAACTCATTATGCAGAAGACGCTGCAAGACTAAATTGAAGTCATGCGTGTCATACATAACCCATTTCAAATTAGGTAGTGATTATATAATATAATAAAGTATATGCAACAGAACTGTAATATGAAGGTGGATAAAAACGGCGTCACGCTGCATGGCAATTTCTGCTGTACGAGTAACTTTTGAACAGGAACATTTTGCACCACAGCAGGAAATGGCCCTAATACATCTAAGAGGGGCGGATAGAGCTGTTGATCAATACCAGTGACTAAAGGATTACTTTGCCAGGTTCTAAGATTTATGGATTTTAAAGCTCTTTGTTCGAGTCTAAATAGTTTGTTGGTATTTAAAGTATCACTGAGAATCGCCTCTCTTCCTACTGAAGTATGAGAAGGTATTCTATTCCACACTGTTCACCTTTAAATACAATATTTTAGATTCTGATATAGTGTACTTGTCTTCTTTAAGCATTTCTGTCAATTCTATCTTCTTATTCGGTGACTGCCTAATTAGCAACCTGCCAACAGCTCTTAGTGTTTGGACTCGAAAATAGGAACAGGGTTGTGTTTGTTTCTAAGTCTTTGTTGGCACATTTCTGTACGTTCTCACTGGCTATGAAACCATATACTGAACCAAAAAACCATATACTAAATTCTTATTTCGATTAATTGTCACTTATTCTGTTTTCTACACTGTATTCATATATTTTTTCCACTCATTTGTATCAGCCAGCTGGCACAAACAGGAGCACCTTAGTTTTAAGCAGCTTTAGTCAGTAAGTAGTTTAAAGCTGTGATTGTGCCAAACCAAGCTTCAACTTCTGTGAATTTTACAACATGCAAACCAAGAAACAAGCAATTCATGGTTAAATTAATTAACCCAAAATTTACTTTTATACATTTATGCTGAAAATTAGCAACATGTTCTTATTAAAGATAAACTGTATCTTTATCATATATTCATCCACATGAATATACACATGAAATATATTAATGCAAGTATTTTATCATTTAAGATTTTCAGACTGTGTGCGCCGGTGTGCATTTTAAACACACCATGAAAACAGTCGCTCTTCGCTTCCACCTCTAATATGTCAGTGTCTTCTACGTCACTTTGTGTTCCGCGTTCGCTTCTCTCCGTTGCCTTTCTGGTTCATGTGCATATTCAGAGCAACCAAATGAAACCAGACAGTGCCCGACAGCAACTTATAGAAATGGTAGCCAGATTGGCTGCCAGGAATCACTGTTGGTTGCCAAGTTTGACAGAATGGCTGCCATAATGTCATAGATTACAACTGGAATGAAAATGTTTCTGAATAATTACACCCCTATATTTCAGTTTTAAGTTTTTACCTAAACCTTACTAGCACATTTTTGAGTTGAGAGAATTCCCAAAGTCAGAACTCAAATAAGTATACCAAGCTTAAAGAGTAATGTTCAGTATGAGGAATAATTTTCTCAGACAAAGCTATTTTTCATGTGTTGATGTGGCACACAAAGAAAGACCGAACAGGTTCTTTTTTATAATTCAATAAAAGCTTTTGAAAGGCTTTGAAAGGAGACATGTCTGACACATTATACTTAGCTGTGGAGTCCAGTGTCCACTCTTGTAGTGATATCTGCTTTTTGATTTTCTCAGCTGCCTGCTGCTTTATTAGCTCTGCTTTTTTTGTCAAGTATTCACTATATCTGACAGAGTAGATCAGTTTAACAAGAGCTCTTTCATTTGTCTATGTAGAAGAGTCCACACCCAAAGTGGGAGATTCAAAGGCTTTTCCCCCCCCCCACACACAAATAGTGGTGGTCTTAAGCAACTGTTCGCCTTGAGCTCCGCCACCAGATGAAAAAATATATATACATGATGAAATAAACTCAGTGACTGATCAAAAAACCAGCTTAGTTAATCAGATTGTTCTTACACCGTTTATGAGTGTAACCTAGTATTACTTTAACTCAGTTATTATAATCAAATTATTGTTGTGCAAATACACTTATTGAGGCGTGTGTAAGGCAAGAAGCAGGCATATGATTAATGAAATGGAATTAAAGAAACAATTTAACATGCTTCAGTTGGCTTTTGCGCAAGCATTTAAGGCATTTGGTAGACAACTACTATTAAAAAAAAAACTACTTGGTATACAGTGTGATGAAAGTGTAGTGACATATGACATTCGAATCATAGCAGAAAGACCCAGTGAGCAACAACTGTCATCACAATTTGAAACTTGACCTTCCTAAACCAACCGTAAAAGTGAAGCTGTTCTACTTGCTCCTTTCAATCACTAACTATTTGTTAGAATAGACATGAGGTTATTTGTTGAATTGAGGACACAAAAGGAGCCTAGGACACTCTTTAATACTATCTGTTAAGAGGAATTCACACACTCAGAGATCAAACACTGAGCAAGGTGCAGACCAGCAGAGAAGTAAGCAGTACAAGCCCACTGAAAAAAAACTCTCTCCTCTCACATACCACGTCTATTTTCAACAAATGTTTTCAGCTTGACTGCTTTTATTACAAAAAATACTTTTGTGGGAATACACATAGGATAAAGGGAAATCGTTATGTGGCCTACGGCCCAATTTACATTTATATCAGTGGACTTTAATTTCCTTTGGGGAAATCCTCATTTTCATACAAATGAATGGATTAACTAAGTATGATTGCCCGTTGGATCAATAAGACTAAAGCTAGAACAAATCGGTCAATATTTGTATATTGCAGATGTATCAGTAAAAGTGTATATGTGCGTTGATATGTAATAAGAAACTGCAGTAAAGAAATTTCTAAACTAGGTTTGAGCCAATTTAAAACGGCAAGAAAAAAATAATCAAAGAGATTAGTATCAAAATTGTTTGTATTATATATATGTTAAGAGTTTATGTTTAAATTACAATCTGATATTAAATTCATTTTGCTGTATTTTATTTTAATATGTTTTAGTATTTATTATTTAGCGTGTCTTTAGTTAGTGTAAAATCATACTATATAAAACCTGACCGACACTAGAAATTTGAGGTTTATTTTCAATTTCAGTAATTAAAATCTGATAACAATATATCCTGCAGTATTCCTTTGTTAACATATGCACAAAACACAAAAACAATTTTCATAAGAAACCCTTAAATTTGGTCATTAAATTAAAGAATTGTGACCAAGATATATGCTGAGAGTTGACAGTGGTCTATCATGAACGACAATTTCTTGTTGATATGTGACTGGTTCATATACTGGTCTGGCCAATTTATCAATCCTGCTCTTATACTATGTATACCTTCATTTCACTATAAGTTCATGGACATAAAAACCTATCTTATCTTCTTTCATGGACATTTAGAAGGATATGGACAAATGTCAGTACCCTCAAAATAGCCTAATGCCAAATAAAGAAGATCCTTAACAATACACACTGTTAACAGCTGTGTAGTTACTAAACCAGAGAGGGATTAGACTTTAAAGAACTGGTACGCAGTCAAGGACAGTATTGACTACTAAAAAGTAAAGTTAGTGTGATTGCATCTCTGATTACTGTACTCCCAGGAGCACAACTGCACATAAGCTGTCTTTTCCATTCGGTCTATAACAACAGGACAGCTGTAGAAATGTGTGCCACGTGTGGGTGGAGAATTCATGGGTGGGGTGGGGGGGGGGGGATCTTTGAGGTTGGAGACGATACTGCACATTAAAAAGAGACATTGTCTGCTACACACCGAGGAGAACTAGAGTAAACTTGCAATTAAAAGGACAATACAGTGTGAAGGTTTTAAGCACTTTAGATGTTTAGACTCTCCCTGCCACCAGGAAGGCATCCTATCGGTCCCAAATTCATTCTGCAGCATGACAACGACGCCCAAGTACACAGCCAGAGCCCAAAAGAACAATGTTCAGCAACATCAAAGTAGCAACACACAAGTAGCCCTGCAACATCATGGAGTCAGTCTGGGATTACATGAAGAGACAGAAGACACTGAGACAGCCTAAATCCACAGAGGAACTGTGACAAGTTTTCCAAGATGCTTGGAGCAACGTACTGTACCTGCCAAGTTCCTTGAAAAAGCGAGGAGTGTACCAAGGAGAACTGCTGCTTGCTTTTGAAAGCAAAGGCTGGTCACGTAAAATATTGATTTTAATATTGATATTTGATTTTTTTTTTTTTTTCTGATTGCTGCATTTAGTAAGTACAAACTATTCATGCCATTACATTTGAAAGCATCCTCACTTTAATGTTAGTGTCTAAAACTTTTTCGAAGTACTGTTGCCATTCTGTTACAACGGCTTGCGGTAAAAACATCTTTAGTAGAAACCAACAGCTAAACTGCCGTTAAAACCAAAAATGACCCGTGGCACAAGTTAAGTTTGTCGGTTTCTAACCTGGTCTATTCGCAAAAAACAACAGCCTGCCATGGCTTTCTCACGTAGCCATCGTCACAACCTCACCAACAGGATAATAATATAAAACACTGATATTTCTGTGGCGATATGGCCAGCTAGCTAGTGAGACAGCAAACAGCTACTTTATACTAAGCAGATGTATCGTTAGCATACAAGCTAACAGGGGTATGCATTTCAGAGACAGTCAACAGTGAGATTTGAAGTTCCTGCACTCCCCTCTGGTTCCGTTAACACAAGCAGACAAGCTGAAGGTTGAATTTAAGACTTAACAGTTAAGTGTTTCGCAAGGCTAAGATGTGACAGAAGAGGAGACGAAGACTGGTGGGATTTAAATGTTTCTATGCTGATGTGAAAGTGAACTGTGAAAATATCAGCTAGCACTGCATATGAGTGTCTGGACAGAGGGAGCCAACAAGACGCAACGTTAGCAATCTTACCTGGAGAATCAAAGGTGTCGTGCAGAGCAGGAGTTTGTTCAGGGACGAGAGTAGTAATTGTCTTCGGTGGGTCGGTTAGTTTAAAAGAGTCCTACTTTACCTCACACTAAATCACAGTGCAACCAAAGAGACTGGCTGACTGTGCTGCCTCCCAGCCACAACAGCGACTGAGTGCAGCTTGGGATCCGCTTCTCACTGGGAAGGATTTTCAGTATCGCGAGATAGGACGAGAGCTCCTACATATCTACGGACCAATCAAATTAGTCCACTGGAGCTTTGTGGAGAAGGCTGAGGAGAGTCTGTGCATTGACAAAATAAATAAAATAAAATAAATATTTGATTTAATTTGATTTGATTTGAATAAAATGTATCTAATGTAGACCTTGCCAAAATGCTATTTAAATATTTTCCATTAACCATTTAAAGGTCAAAGTATTTTTTAACATTTTAAACAGTTGTGAGCACCTTTGATCAATTTAATGATCATAACAGTCACTTTTCCTTTTCAAAATTACTCTTGTTGAAAAAGCAGTGGCAATATGCTGTGGATGATCCTGACTTCCAACATTCTTTGTGCGCCCCGTGTGATGTATAATTTTGATGAGTCTTGCAGTGAATTAATCCCATCCCCTCCTGTTCATCTCTATGTTTGTTTACTTCTGTTGTCCTTGTTGTAGCTGTACGTCTGTGTGTATCTTCCTGTAAATTTGTTCTCGGCACTTTATGTAAGAACACTGAAAGCCACTGGAACCTGGAGTCAAACATTCTTGACCAATAAGGCAGATTTTGATTCTTATTGTGATTTCATAGAGTAGCCTGGAGTATAATTTATAATAGGTAATATTTTTAAATGTGGAATCAGTCCTGCAACAGGGAGGTGAAAAGAGAAAAAACTCCTTAGCTTTCTATTCAACTTATCCCACTCCTCCCTGCAATGCTGAAAAATGATACAGGAAATAAATGCACCTGTCTCGTGTTATTTTGAATGAAGGCACAGTGTGCAGTACTTTTGACTTGAATGAGGAAACACTGTTGAAATGTTACATGAAGTATAATTTCAATCTCTCTTTGAGCTCTAATGTCTTTTGCATGAAGCTGTATGAGGGTATTTCAGCAAAGACTTAAAACAAATGCGACATTCGCCACTCTTCAGTGTATAATGATAACACGTTTTAGATAAAACACCAGGGGAAAGAAGAAAGGAGGATGATATCATCACAGGGAAACAGAACTCAGGCTACAGGACATGCATGATGCAAGACTGCAACATTTCGCCTTTGAAAAAATTGCATAAGCACTTTCAGTCTATCACTGCAGTATCTCATATGCCCAGAGTTGACTGGCAGTATTGCACAGAAGCTGTAGTTGCCCTTATTAAAACTAATAGACCACAGTCAGCTGGTGTTCTTTTTGAATTGTTTAATGTCAAAATGGCATGTTGACACTGACAAGGCAATTATGAAATAATTGAGACTCATTGGTAAGATATTGACTATGCTAATGAGGTTTTAGCTATATAGCTGCATGTTGCAACAAATATAAAATTTCATACATGAATTTTACAGATATTCTCAGTCCCCAGAGGATGAATTTTAAAGATTTTTGTGATCCTCTGATTTTTCCTCTGGTGCCACCAGCAGGTCAAATATTTCAACATGGCTTGGCACCAAATTTTGTACAGACATTCATGGTTCCCAGAGGATGAACACCCTACTTTTAATCTTGTACTACCGTGAGGACTGTCTTGACAAATATAAAATGGATTGCAGTGACATCTGTTTTCCTGTTGAGATCATTTCATGTTTCGCCACCATCAGTTGAAAACTTAAATTTGCCCAATACGTTGGTTCATGAGCAAACACCTGTAAAACTAATGACATCCCCGTCAATCTCATCTGTAAATTCTGTTGTGTGCGAATTAGCAATTAGCATGCTAACACAAAGATGGTGAACACAACATTATACCTGCTAAACATCAACATGTTTGCATTGTGAACATGTTAGCACGCTCACATCAGCATTTACCTTAAAGTGCCACTGTGCTTAGCATGCTGGAGACTCTTTATCTTATCTTTTTATGTCAGATATGAACCCAAAATACGATGATCATTAAAACGAACCAGGGAGCTGATGGAAATATGTTCACTGAGCTGTTTATGCATTTCTCAAGAAGAAATATTCTTAAAGGAAGATTTGCCATCGTTTTGATATAATGTTCCTCTATAAGGACTGTAATATTCCTTTTATTACAAAAATGGAATCCCTTGGTGATAAATTCTTCCTAAAGCATTGTGTGAAAATGACTGTGGGAGGACAGTGTTATGTGGCTTTATTTTCAGTGTGAAGTAAATGTACATCTTGCCTAGAACTCTATATTAGTTATTAGATATTTTACAGTTTTTAATGGAATTACATAAACTACTGGACTATTTTTGAATGAGAAATTAAGTTTCAAATCAATACAGAACGCTTTGAACAGGATATTTGATTGTTACAGAACAGATTTGAAACAAGGCTGCAGGAGGTCATTTGATATTGTACTGTCTATTTATGACATACAGTGATTTAGGTGAACCACATGTATATATGTTGATCCGAAACAAGATAACTGATAACAGATTGAAGCTCATATCTACACTCAGCATGCAAATCCACTCATTCCCTACATGTGCAGAGTAACATTAGGCAATATCACTGCTGAAAGGACGATGTTCTGCCAGCAAAAGTGCAGACTCAAGAAGCTGAATTTGGGATTAAACGGAGGTTATTCAAAGCAGATAATTTTCTCTTTTCATTTCTTCCACTGTAGAAGGCATAACGAGTAAGGGAATATCTTAGTTGCTTTTGGTGAAAGCTCAACAAGGGTTCTGCAATTGACAGAGAATATTTCAGAGCTTAATCACATTTCTGGTTGACAAGCAGTAGCAGCCCTTTCCATCAATCCCCACTAAACGGAAATTTTATGGAAATTAACAGGCTCTTTTTGAAATTCCCATGATTGGCTGATGAAGGCTGATTAAACACATCACAGCTGAAGAGACTTCTGGGTTTTTTTTTTGTGGCTCAAACTCTCAAAGTCTGTACGTACCTCCAAGTTCAAAATGTGGACTAAAAAGAACTTCAAACACCAGTCCTACTTTTAATACCTGTCAGAAATCATTCCAGAGCAACAGAGGCATAACATAGGGATTAGCGGTCTTAATGTCTGTCTCAAAAAAAAGAAAAATTCCCTTCTTAAAAATCCTGCATGAACTGGAGTCTCATGGATCAACTTTTCAAAAAAATAAAAATAAATAAATACAGAAGAGGACGGGCAAAATACAGCAAATGCTTGAGTAGAAAATAGAGATTTTTTTTCAAAGAGGCTATCATAAAAAATAAAATATTGGAGGCAAAGTTTAATATTTGATATGTGTGTTAGAGGTACCTGTTTCCACTGCAGGCGGAGGGAAAGCTGGGAGGATCTCTGAGGCCATAGTCCACTCTCTGGGCCTTTGTAACAGGCGCCAACTCCAAACTGACTAACTGAGTGAGATAAGGAGTTCAAAATCCCCACCATTCATTTGATCTATGGCTATTTGTATTCTAAGTGTGTTTCTCATTTTAAGTTTTGGGAAAGAAGAGCAGGCTTTAATGTGGTGTTCTCCGTATCTTATATCAACCTCAGGCACAAGAAAGAGAAATGAGCTGACTGACAGCGCTGTGTGGACAGAGATAGGCAGAGAGGGGGGAGGTCTCACTGTGGATGGAGACGTTCAAAATAAACTCCTCGCTTATTAAGCTACATCATTGTGACAAAGTCTAATCATTTCTTTTCCAAAGCTACAGTATGCACTGTCACTCAGTGATTTGTGGCCTTTTTACTTATGGTTTGCCATCTTATTTTGTACCAGACTATAATATAATTTGCACTAAAGAAGAGTGGCTTCGCTTCCTCATAAAATACACAAACATCCGCAGAGACCATTCAGAATGATAACAGTTTGTTAGTTAGACTGCTAATTTACATTTTTAGTCCTCAAGAACGATAAAGTTGTGTTGCTAATGGAAGAAGAAGGAGAGCAAAGGGAAATAATCAAATGCTAATTTTCACACAAGGTATCTTGGTACATAACTGATACTGGATGCCTGCATGCAGTTGGCTTTAGAAATGAATTGCCTGCAAGCTGTCTTCTTTTATAATAATTTTTATGTGATGCATTGAAACAGATTCATCAACAACAGGTAAAAAAAAGGTATTTATTAATATATTTACTGGGAGATGTTTACTGTTGGAAAAGCGTGTGACAGGGCCCAGATGCTCAAATTAGACTGAAACTGTGCAAGATATGACTATAGTAAGTGTGGTATTTATATTATCTATTGTTCCATGCACACAGATGTTCCTGGACTTATAAGACACAAAAAATACTGTTGCAGAGGTGAAACATACACCACACAACATATACTGTAACATTACACTGCAAAGAACTTGAGTCCCAAGTTTGATGAATAAAATTTGCCACATTAAAAATTCCCTCCCTAAAACAAGAAGTTCAGAAGAGATATTGATTCAACTCATCTGAACGAATACATCTGGAACAGTGTACACTAAGCATTATGAATATTACATTGCAACATGTTTTGTAAAATAAAAATAATCATACAAAATAAAGATTTAAATGCCCATGCAAAATATGCCAGTTAAAGATCTTCCAAATGAACTGTTCTTGTCACATTAGTGTCTGACTGTACTTTAGCCTTTCATGCTAGCAATTCATGCTAACATTATGTCTGAGAAAAAAAAAGGAAAATTCTTAATGTATCTGCAAGTCGTCATTTCATTTACACAACATTGTCGCGATACTCCATGCAGGGAAGTGATAGTTGAACAAAGCTCCAGCTGAATGTCGTCTCTACATTTCTGCAGGTCAGCAAAGCAACTTATCACACTCATTTTCACATAAAATATGTCATGCACAAGAAGCCATTACTGTCCCTCTGCAGCAAAAACTCTTTAGCACTTGATGCATTTCTCAAAGGCACTGGCTGAGTCTCAGATGCTCAGATTAAGATTCAACACAGAGATGAGTCTGTCTGTCTGACCAACATTTGATTGATCTGAGCGTCCGGAGTGCACAACCAGCAGAGCTTTTGTCTTTCACTTTATCTGCTCTCCCAAGGTCATAAAATATTCATGTCCTATGGCTTCCAGTGTTTTATTTTTTAATCAATTTAACTTTACGTACGCTAAGTAGAGCATTGTAGAGAAACACCAAGAGAGAACAGTGGTTTGTTGATTTTATAAATATTTTGTAAGCCGTCCTCCTTCCCTGACGAAAGTTAAGTTTAACTAATGAACAAAGTGAAAGAAAAATGGCTGCTGAGTGAAACCAAAGCATTCAAGGAGCAATCCCAGTTTTATATCTTTATATGCAAATCCACTCCCACTCACTCTGCTCTCACTTTAAATTAATGAACAAACTCACCTGTTGTGAAGTTGACTGTTTTCTTCACCATCTCCGGGATAGCTAACCGTACCACTGCACTACATTTAAATAGACTTGTACAATAATAAAATATCAATAGAAAGCACCTCAGGCAAATAATATTTTAGGATACGAGTATCAACACTGTCACAGTCACAATTCAGCTCACAGAAATGTATGTCAAGGCAAAACCCAACAACAATAATGTGACTAAACTGTTACACCGGCTAATATGTATATTCCTTTTGTTAAAACACTTGCAACAATTCACTTTGGTTATTTATTACCTTAGTACTTTTGTGACAATTACCATAAAGCTGCTCATTTTTTAAGAGGTTATAGAACTGCTGAAGCTGGCAGCTCCTCCTGACAGCCAAATGAAAGCTCAGCTTTTTCACTTGTAATCCATCACTGAACTAAAGCGTGCTCTGACAAATTTGAGTCTATATGCACTTTTCAGTGGATGCATATTTTGTAACGTCCACGGTCTTACCGAGAGGAAAGCTGTCAGGATTTGTTTTAAGAGCTAATCTAGAATCATGACCATTTGATGCCTATACTCGCTTTCAAACTACGTGCTACGTGTGGAGGCGGACCACTCTGCTCACTGTGTGTCATCTTACTTTGGCACTGAATTACTGTAGTAAGACTGAAGGGTTCTGCACATTAAAACAGCTGCAGTTCCCCTGATAATCTCAACTCAATACTTTAATGACTGATGTAGGTGGTGCAGTTGGTTTGGAGGGAGATAACAGCCAATTGGGTCATTGTCACCAAGCCCCATCCTCCCTCACAGACCAGTCAATACACTCTGACCTGCTGTCTTTCTTATCGTGGAACAGAGACAGTTAGCTGTTTCCTCCTGTTTTCAATCGTATGCTTTGCTAAAATAACAAGCTGCTGTGCTACTGTCATATTTAATGGACATCACAAGAACGGTATCGATCTTCTCTTCAAACTCTTAGCAAGGATATTTTCTCAAAATGTCGAACTATACCTTTAAGACAGACGGACTCAGTGTTTGGTAATTGCTCAAGTTTGATTGTTTGGACCCAGACAATGAAGGCAGTCGCTTAATTTGTTGTTGCCTTTTTTCCTGGCATTTTTCCAGCAGTTAGGAAATAGTCAGTGCTCACAAATTCTACCAACTGCTGCAGGCAAGAAGTTAAAAGACTGCAAGAGGTAAGGAGGTGTCAAAACACACCATGAGAGAGCAGGTTCCTATGTGTGTCCATGGGCAGTATGTGACTTTCTCATGACTCAAATACAGTATAATCCATTACAGATTGGTTTTGTTTGTTTGTTTGTTTGTTTATCAAAAATCTGACTTTTATTTTTTTAAAGATTAGGATTGCCACAGAGAATTATCTTGGAATAACCACGAAACAGCTCGTTATAAATCCCTGGCCACATCACATTCACTGTAGTGTCTCCACATGAGGAGGTTACAGAGGGGGCCTGACATCACAGAACAATACAGGACAGACAACAACTGTGCTGAGTCAGTCTTGAGCTGATAAGTTTTGATCAATATGGAACAGTACACCTATGGCTTTCCTTGTAAAGCTAAGCGAGCGGATCCATTTTCTACAAGAGGAGAGCAGGCACTGTCGAGAGCAGCTTTATGAAGCAGCTTCTTATGGAATAATGGAAATTATGCAAATGACGAACACCGGGAGATGTCATGCAAATTGCAAAAGTTCTTCATTCCACTAAAATTATAACAGATTTTTATCTCCACAGCTTCTCTTATTTACTGCGGTGGCTTTTCAGAGCAGTTCAGCTGAAACAAAACGAGGCCATGATGTTTCCCTCTGAGAGGAACAAGTCGTTGCGTTGATGAATGTCAGTCATGTTACTGAGGCGGCTGCTGTGGCACGACTCTGACAAAAAACCCCCCAAAAAAACAGAATTAAATAAGAGTTTGTGAAGGCCATTACAGCTGCAGGTATAATGTTTATGTTTACCAGGTTCACCGTTGTAGTTACCAAGCCAGGAGTGTCATTATTTTTTACAGATATTCGGTCATGAACTAAATAATGATAATGAGGTTGCTGGATGAAAACAACCAACGATGTTAGAATTGAAACCTGAGGGGAACATAAATACCCAAATGTATCAAATGTCATGCCGATCCATCCAACAGTTGCTGAAACATTTCACTCAAAACCACAAATACAAACATTTGTGCCAATCAGCTTAATGGATGTTACGACATTTCATTGGATAGGTGAAACGTTGGAAACTGCTGCTGGTGCTGGATGAGGAGTCAGGACTCCTTCATGACAATACATTCAATAGTCTGATCAAGACTGAGCAACATGGCATGGTTAACACCACTCGCTACAGAGTCTGGGAAAAAAAAACCATTTGCTTTATGAAGAAGTGACTCCGATGCTGCAGTGGAGCCACTTTGCCTCATCCCAGTTTGCTCTACAGATTATCAGATCTGTGTCAAATGCTTCTCCACCTCATAATTAACACGAGGACACTGTTGCAGATTAGCACACGGAAAATATGTAATTATGTGTCATCCACCGTGTTGAAATACGATTAGGCTCAGGCAGGGGGGCTTTGTGTGAATGTGTGTGTGAGAGAGGGAAAGAGACGGAGAGAGATGATGAAATGACAGAGTGTAGATTTGACGTATTTTCCACATGTCTACATGTATGATGTATGTATGTACAGTATGTGTACAGCAACACTTGTATAGGCCGAGAGAATCTCAGGGAGGTGAACAAAAGGAAGCAGTAGACAGATAATAGATGGGAGTGTATTTGATAGGGATGAGGTAGAATATGTTCTGTATTCAGGATTTACGCAGCACAAGTGAATGTATCAGGAGCTGTTTCAATACAAGAAGGGATGTTCTTTCCCTGATTAAATACTCCAGACCTTCTCATATGTCTCAGCTACCGTAAACCAAAGAGAAGTAGGTTTTAAAATCTTCCCTTGTTATCTCACATTGATAATATAAAGAAATCTGATCCTAGCAGATGAAACACAAGCACCATCTCCAATATATCAAGATCAATCTGAGCGGGAGTTCTTTTTAAAAAGGTAGCCTGAATATTATTTTTCACGTGGGCTTGTTTTGAAACTGGAGGCCACAGGACAAAAAAAGCTGTTAGATGATGGGAAGCTGTAAGCACAAAGGGGGTAAAGGGTGAGGAGCAGTGAATCTGCACAGTAACATCTGACTGCTCTCGCTGAGCAGAATGGAGAGGCCTCATTAAATTTTAATTGCAGCATGTTTCTGAGTGCATTGCCATCTACATGAAGATGCATTTGACCTTCTTTTTTTCTCATTTCACTTCTACCAAGTAAGTGTGTACGTCTCATCTCTCCTCTTGTCAGCTTAGCCGCGTGTGATTAAATAAAAGGATGTCGGAGGAAACACAGACTCAGTTAATTTTCGCCGTTTAGATTTGAAAAATAAGAAATGAACAGAAAAGCCCTCAAAGCTATTCAGTGTCCCATGAGAACAATCTGCATTTCATTTTATTCTGTGTTTGGGAAAATGGGCTTCTTTTGCGCTGTGGTAAATGTTGCAAATGTGTTAGGCATGGGAAAATCTGCCTTTCAGTAAGTTACATAATATACAAATATGGGACTGGTCTGCCTGAGATATGAAAAACAGTATGTGTAGGTATGTAAATATGTAAAAGAATACACCCAAAATCCTAAAAAACCAAGGTCATTTCCCACTTATAGATTAGTGTGTACACAGAAACACCTTGTTTCTCTAACAATACAAAAACACACCCCAGCAGCCGGAATAAAACCTGAGTCACTCAGTTTCTCACAGTTCCAGGTTGATGCGAGAAGGAGGAGTCGCGTGAGCAGGAAGCAGCCTGTTCAGTATGCATGCTGGAGGAGACTAGTGTGTGTTTATCGTCTTCCTGTCCTGGATGGGTGTTGCATTACAAGGTACTGTCTCCAAACTGCCAGAATCAATTAACATGAATAATAAATGCCTACAGACGCCGTTGGTCTCGAGTGCTCATTTTGTTCCAGCTCCCATTGTTCTTGCACATGCAGAGCAGTTTAATTTTGCAGAAGGTACTAGGAGCTCATTCTTTTACAGATAAAAAGGTAGGTGCTAAAATATTCGTTATGAATTTAAAAGGCACCACATGTTCTCAACAAGCGTCACGCCACAAACTCTGCTCTCCATAGCACCACAATAAGAAAAACATGAACTATACAGGCTCCTAAAAAAGGAACTAATTCACATGGAGAAGGAGAGTTAAATCATGAGACAATGATGGCATTACTCACCCTACTAAGATCACTTTACACACTTCACCACCCACAGCTGGAGGGCTCACACATATTATCCAGGTCAACAGGCACTAACCAGTGGCCAGCCAGCACCAGCAGACACTTCAAAATGCTGATTTCCTGCTCAGTGTACAGTAAGAGCACTAATGTACAATAGGCTTATCCAGTCCATCGTTGACAAAGATTCACTTAGTAATTCAATTAAGTCAATTAAACAAGTTTAGTACTGCAGATAGGAACAAATAACTGCATCCAAATATTACAAGGACTTTAAAAGCAAGTCATTGTGTGTAATCAAATTTAAGAGTAAAAAGAAAACAGACACTGAGGAGAATCTACGAGCCAAGCTAGCAGCACTGTGCTTTGAGCTAAAAGCTAAATGCTAAATGACAATGCTAACATGCTGATGATCAGCAGGCATACTACCTGAATTTAGGATTTGGGTTGCATGTTTAAATGTGAACTGCACTGTTACAATTGCATTGATTAGTTGGGACAATACACTGCTTTGTTTTTGCAGCCCCTGCAGGTTATAGCTAAATCGATCTATTCACATCTCCATTATTGACTGATTGACTGATCAATGAGCAGTTAATGAATCGGCGATCAATTGTACCAAACAGCAGGTTAAACCAAAGGCTCCAAATGATAAAATTTGACAGCTGAGATGATCGTGCTTTCACAACATTTCAGTGTGGAAGAGGAGCTTTGTTTTCAAAGATCAAGGCTCAATACAGATCTCAAATAACTCTTCTTTTATCTGATGAAAACGTCTTCATTAAAAGTTTATTTATTAACTCACTTGAATACACATCCTGTTCTCAGAATATATTTCTTATTTACCAGCAGGGTTTGATGTTTTATCAACTGACAGCATCAAAGCATCATTTCACAGTTTCTCCTGTATGTCCTGCTGCAGTATTGTTTTGACACTAGAAAAGATTCTTGTGCTTCATATAGTGCAAGTCTGTAAAATTTAGTCCAGACAACACAGCCGCTGTCTTGCCTTCACACAATATATAAACACATCTGCTTTGAGTTCTGCATCTGAAAATCTGGGTGCTGTCCAGGAAAGCTGTCAAACTGTCCCAAACTCCAACAGAGGAAAACCTTCACTCTAATGAAGCCTGCACAGGTTTTCCTCAAAATATGAAGACAGCTGCAGCAGCTGGAGAGGAGTTAATTACAACCGTCAATTAAGTAACATTATAAGAAGGATTTAATGCACAATCTGCAGTGTGAGAGCACTTAAGTTGGGGGATACAAGCAGCATAAAGTGCTGCCATGAGGAGAAAAAGAAGAGCTTGATTATTTCTGCAGCAGCTGTTCCCCCCTGTCATGATGTCGTGATGGGAAAACAGCTTTAAACTTGAATCATTAACTATATTTAAAAGGTGTTTTGTGTCAAAAGATAACCGAAGGTGCTGAATTAGTCTTCACAGAGAAATTAAAAACAGAACTGGAGTTTGTAATACATTATCTTTACACATGTGCATTAGTGTTTGCAATGAGGATTTCTGTCAGCAACTTATATCCTAGCTTCTCCCTTTTTAATTCACAATGTTAAACTATTTAACAATAGACTTTATCTCCATTATGTCCAAAAGCTGCTCAACGTGCGCCATCGATGCCGTCTCTTCTTAGCAAATATCGCCCTCTTGTGGCACATGAACTCCTTCACAAGCACAGGTCATCAGTAGCTTCACTGTTTTTGTGGAGGAAACGGCAGATCTCAGCTGAAGGAACGTGATCTTTAGACCATCATTCATTTCTGTCACATATGATATGCACAATTGCTTTTACAAATTTAGACTTGTTGCTTTTGCAGAGGTCCAGCAGTTTGCACATCTGGTCTGGGTTGAGGTTGGTTCTATTGTGAAGGGTGCTGTGTAGCAGGTGTAAACTTTTAAGTTGAGTGAGAGATTTGGGATTTACAGTGTTTACAGGCCATGCACGAGGCAAAGCAGCTCAGCTTCTCTGTTTATACTTCAACTCACTTCCACAATGTGACCTCCAAACCGCCTCCACTACAGTTTGCATTCTTCATCCTTCATACTACGTCAACTGCTTCTTCATGCAAATTCAAGGCAGCAATGCCGTCTAGCTTCAGCTTGTGCAGAAGCGGCAATCTCACCGCAGTTTCTTCAGAAATTGCAGTTTGTAGTTTATTTAGTTGTTTTAATCTGAGCCTAATCTCCCGCAGGTCTTTCCTTCCTGCTGCTGTTAGACTTTACAACAAACACTGCTCTCAGTGACCTCACACACCAAAGACTGACAAGCCACCATGTGCAATACAAGTCACCTGCTGCTACTTTTTCTATCTTGTATATTTAGTATTTAATTGTACATATTATGTTTTACTTTATTTTATTTTATTATATTATATTATTTATCTTCTTTTAAGTATTTGGTTCTTGTCATTTGCTGTATGTTTTTCTTTCTTTGTACTGTCCACTTTGCTGCTGTGACGTGGGAAATTTTCCCATTGTGGGACTAATAAAGGAATATCTTATCTTATCTTATCTTATCTTATCTTATCTTATCTTATCTTATCTTATCTTATCTTATCTTATCTTAAGCCTGGCTAGATGCCCTGTGTACATCACATCTGTTACTTTGCTTCTCCGTCTGCATCGCTGTTTCTTAAACTAACACTTAAATATAAATATTACCTATAACATCGACACAAGACACACATGTAGCAGGATTTAAACAACTTGGGAATTAAAAAAAAAAAAAGTATTTCTAACATAGTGAATCTGGCTGATGCCTTGGGTAAAATTTGCCTCAAAGATCCAGGATTTTTCTTGCTGCCATTTCCTGAAAAAAGTGTCAAGATTCTGAATCTTCGACAGAGAACGCCTGCATAAAAAAAAAAAAGAGAATTTTTCTCAAACAGAATTATAGACACATATCCTCACAGCACCTGGAGACGTGTCTTTTACTATGTGTGTGTAGGTGTGTGTGTGTGTGTGTGTGTTTGTGTGTGTTCTCCAGCAGCAACAGATTGTGAGTTAAATACATGTGGGGTTATTTGGATGGGCCACATATTTTGCTAACAATCTAAACAAGAATTATTCTCCCGTGGCAAGAAAGAGCTTCAGGCTTATGAAACCTTTTGCAAAATGATTTCACAGATGCAATTTCTGACATGATGGGACACCAGAGGGAGTGACGCGTCAACTGATATTACAAACAAAGCAATCAGGTATTAGTGGATTTTTGTTATGGGTGCAGGTGTAATAAGGTTGAAGAAGCATTTATAGTGCTTCAGTATTCAAGGTAAATTACTTAGTTTAAGGTTGTGTTTGTCTTCCAGGGAAGTGTATAAACTCCAGCCAGAAAACTCCACAGCGATGTGCCAAGTTAAAACAAGTAATTGATCTCAAAAGTGGTCTGACAGACAAGTTACGCAAGCTATGTCCTTATAAACCCCACGCCGAGGGAAAACACGTCTTGTCATCTCTTCTTTTAAGCTGTAGACTAACACACCTGGTTGGCAGCGCCGGTGATTGTTCCACAGCAGCTGATGAACTTGTTGAACTCAGACATCAACACATGATTTCTCTCTTCATACACAGGTTGGTGGTCAGAGGTGGACAAAGTACACAGTGTAGATCATCCAGGTCAGATATTACTCCAATACAGGTGAAAGTTCTTCAGTCGAATTTTACTTAAAGTTAAAGTACTGGAGTACTTGCTTTTGAAAGTACTAACCATTCAAAAGTACATTTTTTTTCGTCAACACACTGTTGTATTGTTCCACAGTGCTGACTTTGTAGAACCTGTAGAATAAAAAGCTTGTTGAATATGTTGCAAAGCTGATAAAAAATGCCCATAAAAAAAAACACAATTAAATCAACAAAACGATGCCAACTACCATCTGTTTATCTGGTTCATTATCATATCATAAAGTTGAATGGCACATTTTTATAGGTCTACGTAGTGATGATATTTGGTTGAGTTGAACACAGAAAACATTGGAAACAAAGGGAGTCTTTATCTAATTTTGAAATTTCAAACATGGACTTGAAGCGTCTTTATCTTGCAGCCATCATTAGGACGCTGCCAAGTTCAAACAGAGTTGTTCAAACATGAAGCGGCACAACATGACTAACAGCGCAGGAGTTGACTGTGATTGGTTTTTCTCCTGTCATGAACACAGTGTACGGTCCATCACACTTTTAGAAATGAAAGCTCTGCTTCAAAGAAACTTCACTTCACTTCAGAAATGTAGCGGAGTCAAAAGTACAGATATTCAAAAAATATACTTAAGTATAGAACCCAAGTAAATGTACTTTGTTACTGTCCACCCCTGTCGGCGGTTCAGACGTCCACGTGAATCTACTTTATATCACTGTATGACCCAAGGTGTCTGCAGTTGTTACATTTGAAATAATATGTCTGTTCAGATCTGTTATAAACCATTATTAATGTTGTGGTTGTGGAAAACTTTCCTTCATCTCGACACTTCACTTTTCTTTATCGAGTTCTTTAGCATTTTATTTTTATTTTTTAATTTTATTTCAACCACTGTTGGGTAGACTGTCATTTCCTGTCAGACGCTGGATGGCATGATGTTGTCGTTATATTTTCTTTCTGAATTTTTGTTGATTTGAAAAATAAAAAACATCTTAAATGTTATATACGTTGTATACTATACTTTTACATTGACAAATTATATTTTTAAAATAGGATTTTATTGAAAAAATGTGGAAATTAAAACCACTGTATATTTCTCGTGCTGGATTTTGATGAAAAGGTTTAATTCAGTGGACTTCATACAACGCCAGTGAGGTGACTTGTATCTGCAGCAGCCTGCTAGATGCTTCCTGGATTACTCAGATGCTTTTAATATAGATTGTTATCGGCTGCTGAAGTTACTTTGCTGTATATTTTATACGGCTGATGCAGAGCTAAAAGCTTTACCTGCACTAAAAAGTTTCCCAAGAAGGTTTTTCAGCAGCTGGATTTGCAAAGCTTTGGACTTCACATGGTAAACAAGTCTCCCCGCTGGCACATTGTGAGTGCAGTCTGGAGATGTAGATCTGTCAGAGTGAAGCAACAACCATTGTGGCGATAAGAAAATCAACATAAAGCCTCCCTGCAACTTTATTGAGTTGCCAGGGTTTTGGTTTTCATGGTTGTTCTGAAAATATTGTCCAACTTTTCCAAAATGATCCACCTCTCATTGGTTTCAAAAACAAACATGAGTCAAAAAACACATCAGGCAGCTGCACTGTATGACTCATTTTATATTTACAACACCATTGGTTTGGATCATGAGGGCTCGATAAATTCTCTTTTCCAGGGCCTTTATTCATCAAACCTGAGAAGATCTACACTTGAGAAAGCTCTGAGTCAAAAAGGTCTTTGAGGATTGTGACCAATAAGACACATTTACCAGGTGACTTCCTCCTGCTCACAGCAAAGTGTAAAAGTCACTTAAGAGCAGCTCACATGGTCACATGTACACTCAGTCAGTCATGCTTCTGTCATATTGCACTTTCTTTAAAAAAAAAAAAAAAAAGAAGCCATCACAGTTTATTTAGTTGTATGTTATTCTGAAAGTAGTTGTGATTTCTTACAAAGTTCATTGTATAAGTATGAAATTGTTAAATCCCCATGATAATTAACATGGGAAATTAACCACAATCTATAATGTATAAATATGTAAATAGGGATTAAACAGATGGAAATAAAATTCTGCTCTTGGTAGATGAGACAAGTGCTGACAATAAACATGTAAGTGAATGTCAATAAAATCAGATTTGTTCTTATTGTTAGTTTTCCCCCTGAAAAATGTCACTAACCCTATTTTTAGTTATTGTACTTCAGCCAATGTAGAATTATTATGATTATGATTATTATTATTATTGAGAAACATCTGGAGCTTTTAATGTTTAATCAATCTTTTATTCATTAGTTTGTGAGTATGAGTAAAAGTGAAGGATTGTTACTTTATCTTTCACTTCAGCCCAAAATTGTACTTTTAGCAGTTTGACAAATGCGGCCCAGAGTGACATCTGGTGATGGAGAAGGACCGAGTCGCCCTCTGGTGGCAGTGTTCCTACTTTAATCTCTTCAACCCCACAAATCAACCGGTGGGTAAGTCAGTATAAACTCATACTTCAGAGCCAAACTTTCTTCGGCCTCACAGAGAAATATTTTAAACTCCGGTTAAGATTCCAACATTTCCACAGATGTCAAATAAATCAGGCTGATTTTGTGGATGTATTAATAAAATGATGTGCATGACATTAAATGGAAGGTAAGATCATACAGCTTCAATGAAGAGCTGTATAAACACATTTATGCACAATTCAGTGTGTGACACTGTGGGACAATTGAAGCTAAATACAAGGAGAAAACTGGAATTTATAAGTTAAACATTAATGACTTGAATTCACTAACTTACTCTGCATTTAGTCTTTAAAACTTAGATTAATTCTCAGTCAGTCTAAGTAGATTTTGATTGTCTTAGAGAAGCCATTTTGCATAATTTCCATTCAATTGTCTTTCAATTATTAATACTAAATTAATAATACATTGAACTGTTAAATGGCCAGTGCCTCATTATCCATGATGCATGTGTGCTGCTTTTATGATGCAGTTTATTTGACACTAATGGAGCAGAGCAGAGTGATAATGTGTAGTAGAGCTGCAATGATTAGTTGATTAATCAATTAATCGACTGAAAGAAAATCAATCAAACTATTTTGATAACTGGTAACTCATTTTTCAAGAAACACTTGCTGGTCAAAGCTTCTCAGATGAAAGGATATGCTGCTTTTCTTTGTCTAATAAAATAGTAAACTGAGTATCTTTGGAGAGTTGGTCAGTCAAACAACCATTTTGAAGATGTTACTTCGGGTAAATTGTGAAGAACTTTTTATACTTTTTTTTCTTCTTACAAGTGAAACTGGTGAAAAATGGCATTAATACAGTTATTGGCAGTTGAGCACACCTCCCTATCATGAATATGCACATTATTTATCACTCTAATAGAGTCACATGGACAAGGAGTGAGACGGTGACACAGACAGTGCTCCCTCTTGATAAACACTGGCATGTATTTCTGTTTGGCAGAAAAATGTTCCACTTAGTCGAATATATTTCATCATCTTCTCTTTCTCATTATGTTTTAATTTATTTAGACAACACTTCATTAGACCAGTTACTGTTGATCTCCAAGTGGACCATGTCTGGAATGTGATTACAGACCCTCCACATCAGCCTGTATTTATGTTTTGTTTTTTTAAAGAGTTCAACTGAAAATGGCAATTTACACACCCCGCTGGCGGCCACTGGCTCCAGACTAGTGGCTTTGCTCCCCTCTTGTGGATTTACCTTTTGCAGCCTCAGATTGAGCTCTCTTTACCTGCCAATGCCTGAGAGAGGAACAGTCGCAGAGTTTACCTAATGAGTGGAGGTCCGACAGCCTAGATGAGTGATCGCTACATCACAGTCTTATTTGTGCAAGTCTGAAGTGTTTCATTATGAACGACATAAAAGTTTGAGATGCTCTACATTCATTATTCAAATGAATAACCCGTAATAAAATTCCTAATAGTCTATCATAAATGATTTAAGAAAAAAATTAGACTTTTACACACAAAACAAGTTTTATTGTTATCTGCCCTAATTATTATACTGTCTATAATAACTGTATAACTGTAATTGATTTTGGTGCCATTCTACAGTATTAAACTCTATGGCAGTTATCAGCCTGTTACCAGAAACAAACAAATAAAAAAGATTAAATCTGTAAGAAGAGTAAATCTGTATTTGGCGTATTGTTTTTTGTCTTTTTTTTTCCTGTCACAACACATTGTTTCTGTTATAAACCATTTCATTTCCTTCACATGTCCATGCCTCATGTGGGATTGAATTCATGAATTTATGATTCTTCTCTTTCATCTTCTTGTTATGTGAATATTGGGACATATGTATTATGTGCATGTTGTTTTATGACAGAATAAAGTCAAACAAACCCACCAGCTGAACAAGGTTTCAAGTAAAGTGGAGGTTTAATAGTGACAATGACGCACAGACAAACATGTGGCATCCATTTCCTATGGCATGTATTCAGTGCACAGCATTGGATAGTATTGAAAGTATAAGATTATCCATGTAAACTTAAGTTATCAAACAACCAAACTTCAACAACAAAACCCCACCCAGTTTTACAAGGGCGGCTTCATTGGCCTGTGTGTCTGTAAATCCGTTCCCTCTTTATTTGGCTGCTGCGATTGGTCGGCGGTGACGACAATCCCGAGCCGTGCTCCCGCCCACCGAGCGGATCAAGTTTGAATGAACAACAGCAGTCTGTTCTGGAGGTGGTAGTTGCATTTGCAGTAATTATTAAAAGTGTGTATCATATCACGGGTGCGCTGATCAAGGATGGACATGAAGAAAAGAATTCATCTAGAGTTGCGGAACCGCACTCCGTCAGATGTAAGTTGGCCTCACATCTCGCTGGTAATGTTTCACACTCAGCTAATGGAGAATCTTTCGTGTGATGTCTTGGTGTGGGGATACAAAGTTTCTTCCAAGTTAAAAGATGATGGAGACGTCGGGTCACATTGTTGCTTTGCGATCGTGTTTACAGTCGCCAGGTGCTGCAGGTACGCTGCTTGAACTTTTGTGCGGCTCTAAGCTCACGTTTTGCAGTTTGAGATGCAGCACAGCTTTTTATGCCAGCGGTATAAACAAGGCAAGCAGTATGAGAAGCCATATTTGTAACTTTTGATCTACGAACGCGCCCCTTTTCGTTTAAAAACCCGTGATATTGTTATTTCCTCGCCGATGTTGATGTGCTATCTGCATGCTTTGACTGGGAAATGCATTCGCCGAAACATTTTAAGCCGTGCACTTGGCGCGTTAAGGATGCGGATACTCAAAGTCATGAAATTATCAATGATGCATAAAGATCATAGCCTCCATTTATCGCCTGATAACCGCGTCCCAGACCCACAGTTACTCCGACCGTCCGGTTGAACTCGTGTATTTCTGCAGGAAGTGCATTACAACAGCTTACACTGGTGAGCCTGCAGCCCGAGCAGCCGACAACCGGAGACCACGGTGCGCACAGATGGCCGAAAGAAAGCGGTGTTAGCACGGACCGTTACCAGCCACCGGGCTGGGCGACAACACAAGGAGGGGAGGGGGTGCAACACAAACACGCCGTCGTCGTTTACTAACTGCCCGGTGTTCATTCGGTCGGTTCATCTGGACTCTCTGTCGCCTTCGACTCGAGAGGTCCTGCCTTAATGAAAACAAATGGTCGAGCCGCGTTGTTGCTCCAGTTTTCCAGAACTAGGACAAGCCGCCATCTTACCGAGAAACAAAGGCAAACCGAAGTACACCGAATATCCCGTTCATTCGACACACACGACGAACGATTCATCATACCTTGTTATTAACAGAAGCCTATACACGCCATCAATCCAATCGGCAACTGTTTAGCACAAGCAACAATGAAACGTTTGCCTGGCAGCTATCTAATCGGCTTTAGCTGCCCCTCCTACTCACAAATGACCCTGTGCACGACTCGTAGGTCTGTTTGGCTCCGACTTGTTTTGAGTAATGTGCATCTGCGCCGCTCACACACATCTCTTATTACACTTTAGCTCGGTAACCAGTGAAAATAAACCCTTACATCCTGCCGTACTGTGTCTATTTCTGCTGGAAAGAAAAGTAGCTAAGTGTGATATTTACGTAATGGGAGGAGAACCAGTGCATCGCGATACTTAGTGCGTTGAAATGTGCGCAGTGTACAGATTATTGATGTACAGTATGTTTTTTTTTTTTTTTTTTAATAGTCTCGCTCCTCAGTGCTGATTGGCTGAGTCACGTTCAAGGTCGCGGTAAAATATCAGATAACTGCACACCTGTGACCGCATATCAGACTATTTGAATATCAATGCGCCAAGTTAACCATCATACACTGTGGTAGGCCAATGTACAGCTGCATGCAAAAGTTTGGGAACCCCTGGACAAATTTTTATAATTGGTTGATTTATGAGGTGAACTCCTGCAGCAATTAAACATAATAATGAGCCTTTCTTCAAATGCACTGTTATGCAACTTAATACATAGTAAAAAAAAAAAAAGAAATCAACAATATTTGTGCCATGTGCAAAAACATGGCTGAATGAGGGGGGCCCCTATTAAGCACTATTAATTACATTGGTTCAGGCACCCAGAAACCAATCAGTGCTGGAGAGGTGAAATGATTAGTTTAATGACAGAAAATAAATGGCAACAGTTTTGATATGATTAATCATTTCAGTGTTTTTTAAACAAAAATGCCAAAAATTCACTAGTACCAGACTCTCAAATGTGAATATGTGCTACTTCCCTGGTTTTCAATTGTATTAAACTTAATTTTTAGGGCTTTTGACCCAAAAAGAAAACAAAAAACCCTGAACTATTAATCTATTAGTCATGTGTTGTTGATAATAATAACTATTGGTTGCAGCCTTGCAGTTCTCCTATGATGAAATAATAAAATGCCTGTGGTTTTCTGTGTGATAATTACTTGACACAGAAAAGCAATTAGATACAACAACAAATAACCAGAATATGAATTAAAGCATTTAAGATCTTAGAACTAGATTTTGACACAGGGTGTCTATTCAAGGGTTTGGGCAAAGGTTTGGGCATCCTCAGCGGTCAGTAACAAGTTAATCATGGGGGTGTAAATGCTACAGTTTGGGGTTATGTGGCTGCGGCCAGTGGCACTGGAAACACTGCACACATAGAAGAAATAATGTTTTTTTTTGGTTAAATTTTGGATGCACAAGTCCAGCAGTAAGTCAAGAAAGTGAAACTGAGAAGAGGCTGACTTCTACAACAGGACAATGATCCAAAGCAGACCTCAGAATCCAACACAAACTACTTTAAAGAAACACAAGCTGACACAAGCTTTGGAGCAGCCCTCGCGGTCCACTGACCTGAACATCACTGAAAATCTGTAGGTGGATCTGAAACATGCGGGGCAGCCTAAAAATATCCCAGAACTGGAAGTGATCTGCAGGAAGAGTGGGTGACAACTCCTCATTCAACAATGGAAAGACTCTGATATCTGCCAAAGAGAAGTTCATGAAGGTCTGATTTAGTAAGATTCCCAAACTTTTGCACATGGCATATTTAAAAAAAATAAATAAGAAATTAAGATTGTGAAATAAAAAGTAACAGTGCATTAACCTTTAGAGAAAGGCTCATTTTTATGTAGGGGTTGTATTTACTTGTTTTCACTTCATAAATCAACTAAACACATAATTTCTGTATACCTTTGCACACGGCTGTATAAAGTGACACCTGCTTTGTTTGTCTATTTTTGAACATTTTATCATCTCTTCAGCAGTACCTTGCACTTGTGCTCCATTGTTTTTATTTAAAGTGGTGTGTAATCAGTTTTACAAAACCATAACAGTGGTGGGAGAAGTATAGATCCTTTTTACTTAAGTGAAAATAGCAATACCACACGATAAAAATACTCCCTTACAATTACAAAGGCCTGCTTTCAAAATTTTGCTTAAGTAAAAATACAGAAGTAATATCAGCAAAATCTACTGAACGTATCAAAAATAAAAGAACTCATGCAACAGAATAATATATTATGATATATACATTTGAGCCGTGATGATTAATTGATTAGTCAATCAACATAAAAAGAATCAGCAACTATCAATCAATCGTTGTAGTAATTTTTTTTAAGCAAAAAATTCAAACAATTTCCTGTTTTAAGCTTCTCAAATGTGAGGATTTGATGCTTTACTGTTACTCATATACAACAGTAAACTGAACACCCTTGGATTGAGATGCTTCGTCAGACAGAACTAAACGCTAGAAGATGTCGCCTTGGTCTGTGGGAAATCATTTTTCTTTATATTCTGGCATTTTACAGACAAAACGATTTATCAATTAATAAAAAAAATTGAAATGATCTTTAGTTTCGGCCCTAATGTGCGTTATTTGACTCTTTGAGCAATGTTATTTTTTCAAAGTGGATGTGAACTACGTTACGTGAACTGCAAAGTAGCAACTAAAGTAAATGTAGTGGAGTAAAAAGTGAAATCTCTCCCTCTGAGTGGAGGAGAAGTTGATAATAATGGTTATATTCAAGTAACACACACATACTTGAATAAACATATTATGCACTGACCATAAGCCAGTTTGACTGTAGGTAAAGTTTTCAGGTTGAATTAGCGTAGATCGACATTTAATGATTTAAAGTCACATTCAGCCTCAGTAGGACTAAGAGCTAGAAATCATCGAAACTCCAGTTGCTTTCCTCCCAAATAAAACAACTAAAACAAGGCTTTTATCAAAAGATATTTCACTTTTTTAAAGACCCTTTTCATATGTTTAACAATTTTTCATTTGAATTTTCAAATTTGACATATGTTGACTAGATGTGTTTGTTTGTTCTGCAGGTCAAAGAACTTGTGCTAGACAACTGTCGCTCGAATGAAGGCAAGATCGAGGGTCTAACAGATGAATTTGAGGAGCTGGAATTTCTAAGCACAATCAATGTTGGACTGACGACAGTCGCCCACTTGCCAAAGCTAAACAAACTCAAAAAGGTGGGTGATTTTCTACGCAGAGCAAGTCTATGACGTCAGGCTTTAAGGTGTTGCATATTTTGATTGTTGAATCGATCAACAGCTTGAACTCAGCGATAACAGGATCTCAGGAGGGTTGGAAGTTCTGGCGGAGAAGTGCCCCAACCTCACACATCTCAACCTCAGTGGCAACAAGATTAAAGACCTCAGCACAATAGAACCATTGGTAAGCGAGACCTTAAAATACTTCCAAGGGCAAAAAAGCTAAATCTGTGAAGCAGCTGGCTGTTATTTATCGAACGTAATTGTTCTTTTGACAGAAAGAATTGGGGACCCTGAAAAGCCTAGATCTGTTTAACTGTGAAGTGACAAACCTGAACGAATACAGAGACAACGTATTCAAGCTACTACCCCAGCTCACGTACCTGGACGGGTACGACAAAGACGACAAAGAGGCGCCAGATTCTGACGCTGAGGTTTACGCAGAGGGCTTGGATGATGACGAGGAAGACGAAGATGGTAAGTTCGTAAGTCCTTCACACACCCTCTCATGAGCGCAGCTGCATTCTTTCTAGCATCTCTTCAAGCTGCTAATTTTAGGCGATTTGAACATTTGAACAACAATTAACCGCCGACCGGCTTCACCCAGATGTAGACGAGGAGGAGTACGATGAAGATGCAGCACCAGGAGACGAGGAGGAGGAGGAAGGAGAGGAAGATGAAGAGGAGAACGAGGAAGAGGAAGAGGACGACCTCAGTGGAGAGGTGGGACGAGAAAGATTGATGAGATTTGCGTTTTGTAATTGTTTAAAATGTTGAGTCTGAAATAACCACACTCCCTTTGCCTTGCCTTTTTTTTTAAAAAGGAGGAAGAGGAGGAAGATTTGAATGACAGAGAGGTTGACGATGACGATGACGAGGGTGAGTTAAATAGTGCCTGACTTTCCCAATTGCACACTACATGACAAGAGTATGCAGCATATACTTTATACTATATAGTTTGTTTTGCAGTTAGTATGAAAGAAATCAACACACTTAACGGTGCACTGTGGAGTTTTCTTGCTTTTCCTACATTAAATGTTCCCAGAATGCATTGTGTCTATTGTTGAGGCCTTTTGAATGAATTTCCCTCCGTGTAAAAACCCTTTTTTACAAAGCCTATTTTTTCAAAAGAAATTCAAAGTCGTTCATTGTTTACATCTAAATTTGCAGCTAGTTTACTGCTGTTGTTGGTGCATGGCTAGGCTTGTTTGCATGTTACCACCAGCAACAGCAGTTTTGCATGAAACTAGTGACAGGACTTTGTATCAGGTCACTTTTAATTCTCACCAGGAAAGATTTTTCTCCTCTGAATAGGACATGATAGAATGGAAATTGTACATGTGCATTTGAGTCCTCCTGCGTGCACATGAAAACAGGGACCCACGTTGCTCAATTAATCTATAAATGTAACAGGAAAGCTTAAAGTGTTTTTTTATAGTAACAGGAAATGATTCAAATGTGTGCGTCCTGCAAAGGCAATCCCTTTGTGACTAAAGAATGACGATGCCAGTTTAACTTCACAGTAGTTATTTTTTGTCTTGAAATCTTCCTGGAGCTGGTCCTGGATGATGGATCACCATCCAGCTGCAGGAAGCTCCACAGCGGTGGAATAGTGTCCTTAAAACACGGGGAAGAACTTTAATTTAGTCATTTTTCCAGTGTGAACGCACTACAATGATCTTAACCTGCCTAGAATTAGTGCATAATATAGAGCCGTGACTCGGCCGATTCAGAAAATCTTTATTAACGATGTAAACTTGTCTTGAAACGTTGCCGTCGTCATGATGCAAAAACCTGAAAGAGAGGTTTGATGGGGAAACATTTGTTTTCTTGATTCTGGTGTTTTGTTTCCTGAAAATGTGACTCTTTATTTTCCAGAGGAGGAGCGAGGTCAGAAGAGGAAAAGGGAACTGGATGAAGAAGGAGAGGAGGATGAAGATGATTGAGAGTCCTCATGAAGCTAAGTTGTGAACTGTTTTAACCCTGTATCTCCCAGTCACCTCCCAACAACCCCATGTATTTCTTCCCCCAGTTTCATATTGCAGTAGGAGTGGTTTTTGTTATTGGCCAGTCAGGTAGATGGGGTTGTCTGGAGAAATAAGTTAAATTTCTGTACCTTTGATGCTCCCGTGTTCAAGTCTTTACTGTCCACTTTTGACTGCTTTGTGGACACCAGTTTTGTATTATCAAATAATAGCAAAGATAAACCTTTTTAAGAAGTTTTTGTTTTCTCACTGTTTGTGTAAGACCAGTTTCTGATGACTTCTGTATTTTAAGAAACCCCCCCTCCCCCCTTAAAAAAAAAAAAAAACCCAAAATGAAACAAAAAAAAGAGTGCATGTCTAATACATTTTAAAGTCAACTACTGGATTTCATGTATGGCTGTCCTCTCCTCGTCTTAAACTTATTTTTTTGCATTGTACGTTTTTGTTTTTGTTTTTGTTTTAATGTAAGTTATGTGTTTGTAGTGTCACCAGTATGCCAATACTCTCTGCTGTCCTGGTGTGAAACTTCTGTCTGAACATGCACAGTGTGACCCTCACAGGGCATATTTTTAAATCATAGCAAAAAAATGTCTGCCCTTGTCAAAGCCGCTCCTCCTCCTTAAACCCTCAGCTTTGATAGTTCGGAAATTACGTGTTCTTGTAAATAATGACCAAATCTATTTTTTTGTATTCTCTTTGATGACGGCAGACATTGAACAGACAACTGAGGTGAAACTATGAACTGTAATAAGATATTAAATATGTATGCTGCTTTATCTAAAATACGCAGTGTGAAATTTCTTGAATTTGAAGATAACTTTGTATGCATAATCTTTCCATAAAGAGAAATGTTCAACATCAGAGCTCATTATTGCTTTTTCCATGTTTTCTTTTCTGTGACATACAGTTGGCAATGTTTGAATTTGTGGTGGTAGTGTAGAGAAGTAATTGATATAAATGGAGGTTACAATTGCAACTTATGTGCATTGAAAATGTATCGTTTCAAAGTGTAAACTCTGGAAAAAGGTCAGTTATTTGAACTTTGTTTTCACTAGTATACGCGATGGTCAAATTGGCCTACCTCAGTGATTTTTTCACTCTGTTAAATCCACTGTCATCAGCCGAATTCTGTTTCTTTTTCCCTCCCATTCACTTCAATAAATCCCTTTTATATATGTTTTGAAGTTTGTGGTCCTTGTATAACAACAGATTTCCAGTTTAACGTCATCACTTATTGATGACAGTCTGTTTTTTTTTGTTTTTTTTTTTATCCACAAATAAAACCAATCCCAGATACATGTGTAAACTGAGATGTGACACTGTACGCTCCACATTATATGTACACAAAGACCAAACAGAACAAACATAAGCTGGGGTTTACTTGTTTCCCAAAAAAAGTTCATCTGGTTCAGTGCCAAAACAAATTTGGAGGTATTGCCATGGTAACACTAGTCAGTCAAATCCAAAATGCCATCCAATAATTACACAAAGTGAGTTTCAGTCATTTTTCAAAAGCCTTCTCCACCTTGTTACCCTACCTTCCCAAAAATAATCAGTCAAGTGGTTGATTTTAGTCGTCGGTGCATGAGACTACATGAGACGACACAACTCCAGCTGCGACTTCACCTGTGGCCCATCAGTCACCGGTAGATCCTTTATCCCCTTCTCTACTTTCATTGTAGCCGTTTTATTTTTCCTGGTGGAGACGTGCATTTACCTTTAATGTCTCGGTGGTTCAAGTCTACATTAAAAAGGGTAGTTTTTCTTCTGATTGTTTTAACTGAAGCTATAAAGCTCTGGACCCTTCATGCACCTGCTGTGATGTGATCAGGGAAGACTTGTGACCTTCAGTCTTTAACTTACTTTTGACTCACTCGGGGAACAAATTCCAGTCTTGTCACGCACGCAGTGGATTCAACCTTTTTCCTTTTCTCAGTCCATGAAGAGCAGAATCAGTAATAAACACCAGGCTGAATGTGATTGGGCTCGGATTAAAAAGACACACGGTATGTTCAGAAGAATCTTTTTGGTACCTGCTTGAACCTGGCTGTCATTATGGAGCCAATCAAATGTTAATCCGGTGCCCACTTCTCTTCAATTTCAGACTAGAGGGAAAAATAAAGCCGTTTGATGGTACAAGTGGAGAAGGAGAGGCAAATGACCTTGAGTCTCGAGCAAAATTACACATCTACGGTAAACACGTCTCAGTAATAGTAATATACTTGGATTAAATGAAAAGGGATGGTTATTATTACAGTTTTCTGTAATGTTAGGAATAGGCAAGAGTATATTTCCATACCTTATCTCAAGTTATGTTGTTGGAGTCAAACTAATACCATCGAAGGTACAGCTTCACACAAATCTTGCACCATTTCAACCGGAAACATTCAGCAAAATCTATCAAGCATCACAATCATTACTTTGCGCAGCCACATCATCCAAAAAAAAAAAAAAAATGGGATTAACAAATATACATGTTATTAGCTAAAAAGGTAAAACGTGACAAATAAATAGAAGCAAATATACATTATCGCCCACCCTCAAAATTAGCCCTAAAAAACCAATAACAGCCTGCGAAGCTTCCCTTGAGACTACATTGGAGTAGTTACGCAAGTCCACCACCTCTGGATCCATGTGTCCCCCAGCTGCTTTCCCACTATTTAAAAAAAAAATAAAAAATACTTGTAAGTGAATGAACTATCCATCCCTTGGGAAGAGATTTGGTTTGCTATGTGACAGTGTGGTGAAGTCAATTTACAGCCAACATTTGTAGGTGAGAAAAGATGTGGCGGGAAAAGCAGCTCTATGGAAAAACATGATCCACGTGTCCGAACGCTCTTCTGGTGCAAAACTACTTCACGTCAGCCAGACGATTCGATTCTGAGATGATGTTGCAGCTCGCTGCAAGCCGTGTCTGCAGCAGGGTGTAAGGTCTTTGGGGAAGGAAAACAGGAGCCAGTGACAGTCTTTGTATCCTCCAGTTTTGCCCCGACAAAAAGGCATAGTGATAACAAACACCTCGGTGGTCTGGCCGAAAATATGCAATAATTGATCGTAACACTTGAGAGTATGCTAGAGCAAGAGGATTAATTTATAAAAACAGATAATACCAAAATTGACTGGATCTCAAATTTCCCCTATTATTGATTTCATGTTAAGGTGGCGATCCATGAACACTGCCTTGCCTCTATTACTTATCACATTTTTCATTATTACAATTCCCCAGTAACTGCACCAGCTAAGACATAATCCAACAGTTATCATTACTATTGTGTGCACTATGCGGGGCAGCAGAAATCAAGTTATGATATAAAGACAAAAAATAAAAATAAAAAAAAAGCGCAGTGGGAGGGCTCAGGAGCTTGTTGGAGGTCAGAACTGGGTGGAGGGGGTGGGAGGGGGCAAAGGAAGCAGCTTTGCCAGTCCAGGAGGCTGAGAGGTCAGACGTTGTTGGGGCTAACGTTCTTCAGGTTGTTGAGCTCCAGCTCCAGTTGGCGTATTCGCACATCCTTGGTGGTCAGCTCCTCCTTCAGCCGCCGGAGCTCATCCTGCTGCCGGAAGAACATCCGCAGTAGCTTCGTATGAAAAAAACAAAACAAAAACAAAACACTCACACATGGGAGATCCTGCATGTGACAAATACACTTTCACACAAGCAAGGAGCTGAGAATAAAGAGGAAATTTGCATAATGTAGAGTGAAGGGGGGGGGGCATTTTGTAGTCACTGGAAAGTTTGCAGTCGACAAAACTATCTCCCCTCAAGGTGCATTTAGTAGCTTTATTGGATCATATCACACCGTTATATTACATAACATTATATATATTAACAGTATATTTGTTATCCAAAGCTACAGAACAGCTGCTGAATGTATCTTGGGGTGAGATTAAACTAAGTAATGCTGTTAGTCTGACAAATCAATGTTGATTCGAGGCCCGCTAACACGCCTTTTTCCAGACCTACTTTTTTCTTTCTTATGCTCAATCAGTCTGATAATTTATCAAACTCTCCACACGATCAAATGACTCCATGAATCCAATCAGCCAGTCTTGCTCTCTGTCTCTTCATCTTGCTATTAATTTATTGAATTTGCAACCCAACTCCCACAACACACAAAGAAATGGCAGCACGATATTTAGTATATCGGTGCCATAACTTCATCGTTCAATTTGCTACTGGTGTTTATTTACCACATTATTATTTTTAATATTCCGACTCCTTAAGAGCTTGTGAAACTATTTTCTAATCCTGGTTCTAACACAGTTTCATTCACATTAGCTCTTCACATACCTCGTTCTCTGTCCTGGGTGGTACGTTCTCAAGCAGGTCGATCCCATTCACCACCACACTCTTCTTTTCCTTCACTGGGGCCTTGAACACTAACTGGTTTGGCCGGTGGTAACCGTCCTTCAGGGACATCAAGACCGGGTCTGTTTGCACAAAGGAGCAGAAACACTCCTAAGCATATGAAACCCAACACAATGCACAAAGAGGCTTAAGTCCTTCACAGATCTCCACAGGGAATCTATTATTCCTCCGTGTTGGACTTGGTGTGTCCAACAAACTCCTATAATCTTTTTTTTGTCATCTACACACTGCTCTGCATACTGGAGTCTGCAGTTTCTCATTAAATGCTATCACAGATTTATAAAGTTTGGTAAACATTAACTGATCTCTGAGTTTGGTGGTTATTTTAAGAGAAAGGGATAAAAAAAAAAAAGAATATCCTCTAGTTTTAATTTGCCTAGGAGTCATAGCCAACACTCTGTATGACAACTGTGAATCTGACAAACATCGTAATTGGATTGGATGAATGGAAATTACAGTTGGAGGCGTCAAAAGGAAGCAGGTACTTTTCTCTGTTTATTGTGGGATTGTTCTTTTGTTTCTCCCTTTTGGAAACAAGCAATCAGAAATACTGGAGAGTGGTTTCACAAACCGCTGCCAGAATCTTCCCATCTGTGTTTATAGGGAGACATGTCTCTCCCACCACCAGGTAGATCCAAACGAAAATTTGCATTTGCACTGGCAGGCTTTGTTGTTGCTGGTGTTTCAAGGATTCTTCTCAGCCATTGCAAGAGTGAAAAATTAACAATGGACATCCTCATTTGAATCTTTAATCTCAAGGACTAATAATTATCAAGCCACAAGCATAACAGAATAAATATTCATACTTTTACTTACTACTTTTTATAATGAGAATGTGCTGCCCATTTTATGTTGTGTTCATGCGGTGTCGTCTTTTTTGTCTTTGTTGCTCACGTTGGCTCGTTGCATTGTGTTTGTTCTCTATTGGAAAACGGTAGCAGGCTGGTCGTGAAGAATGAAGGTGATGAGGTGAAACAAAACAGACTACCTCTTGCACTCACTGTTCAATTGGCTGATGTTGTCATTTAAAGACCCCATGAGATGCGCATCAGAGCCCAGTTCATGTCATGTGATGTTGATTAAAAGAAAATGTCTGTGGGAGTTTGCACCATGTTGGTGACAATACAAAAGCCATATGTTCAGTGACAGTGCGCGAAGAGTTGGCAGTGAAGAGCAAAACAAAGTAAAGACACAGTGATTGGATGTGACCTTTCATTACCCTGCTTTACTTTTACCGTAGCTCTGTTTTTCAATATCTGTCATGCCAAAGAAATGAGTTCCAGCACGTCGCATCAGTCTCACAAGTTATTCCCATCAGCAAATGCCATTATATTCTGGTATTCCACTAAAATCTTTGCATAACACGGTTTTATATTCGGCAAAAAGTGGTAGAACGTTTTTTTTTAATCATCATAAACCACCAAAGGAGCATTAGCCAATCCAGTGTGTCTAACGTGCTGTTTACCTCTATCAATGCCGCTCAGCCATTCAGTGGCGGACAGCGCAGGTTCTGTTCCCGCCGTCATGGGGTAGATGTCCTCCTGGTATGTGTCCGACTGTGAACCAGGAAACACCACATACGTTCTTGTTTTATCAATTACATGTGGCATAGCTGATTATGTAAACGTCTACAAGGGGAAAGAGGTTCTATCATGGTGTCTTAAAGAGATTTATTTGCCTTAAAGCATAAAATGTCAAACCAATGACTGAAAAAGGATCTCAACATTATCAACTTTTACTTTTACTTTTAAATTCAGACAAAAAAAAAAAAAACAACAACAACTTTTTAACTCATTATGTGCCGGATAAATATAATGTATACCAGAAACGATTAATAACGAGAGTTGACTCAGTGATTTAGTTCCCACTCACCCTCCTCGGCACGATCATTGAAATGGGCTCAATCAAACCCTTCAGGGTGACTAGCTTGTAGAAGCGGTACACCTCACAGGCTGACACGTCCAGCCCGTGCTTTGGCATCACACCTGCGGATGAGAACAGAAACGCGTGAAGACACAACGTGAAGTCCACAGTTAGGATCTCTCTGCTCTCATTGGGTGAGATCATATATACCGCTGATCAACAGGTGACTTACCTAGGCCTTTCTGTGGGGCCGGGGACCGAAACTCCATTAGGTATTGGAGGTACGGCTTTTCCGTGGTAATCTCAAAGTAACGGATGTTGCCGTCCCCCTGCCAAGACACCAGAATGTGGCAATTACAACCCAAAGTAGTAGCTCTTGAAAGGTGTTTTTCTTATATTACAGACAACAATTCAAAAGGCATGTAAACCTTACAAAGCTTGTCCCAGTAGTTTTTAATTTAGACCTCCCAATGTAGTAATATAAGGGGAAGGTGTGACTTTACATCTTAAAGCAGACACAATACCTGATGTGAAACCACCAATCCATAAATTGAATGACATCCTGCAAATTGTTCTCACTTACAGAGAACATTATTATGGATAAATGTCCCTGTACTTGATCAGGTGTCTGTCATTGGAAATAAAACACAAAAAACAGATTAGTCGTCTGACCGAGCTGTGGCCAGGCGAAAAATGGCTCTGTGTAAAATACAACAAAATAATACGTAGAAATGATAAGATACATCTTTATCATCTCCTCCTTTTTTTTGCAGTTTTAGTTTAGTTGATCTGATTATTTATTACCATTAATTATGTATGCTTCATGCTCTTTAACTCAAAAACATCCCATGATGTGTACAGAGTTGCCACACTAATAGTAGATGAAGGTCAAAAGACTAAGTGAAGACCCACGATTTCTGCCTTTTCATTTTCCAACTTTATAGTATGTAAAACTATGATGTGAGAAATATTACTTTTCACATGCAGTGCAGTAAATCGGAGGAACATTAAGAGTCGGTTCTAACCTTGCCTGCCAGGTACAACATGTGTGTGTCAGCATCGTAGAAGGGAAACAACAGTCCTGAGAGGCCGTCTATGTCCTCCTCTACAATTGGCATGGCCAAATCCTCCTGGGAAGAGCAACACACACACACACACACACACACACACACACACACGGGGAATTAAACACACACACTAGCTCCGCCCACTCTGGCATTAAAGGCGCAAGCCATATGGAGGTGTTGCCTGACCTGATCCCAGAGAGCGATCTGCCGGGTGTTCCAGCGAGAAACCCCCGTGGTGAGCAGCCGCTTCATGTTGCCCAGGAACACCACTCGGTTTACACGGTGGTTCTTACAACTGGCTTGCTGATAGGGCAACACACAAAAGATAGAAAGAAGCTTTGACGCTACATACACAGAGCACGGATCCCTCAAAGATCAGTGGCATCAAGTACGATATGATTGCTTATAGTTTTATAGTTGGTCCAAGTCTTAGTGTTGTATACAAGCATAAATAATAATCATATACTTCCTGCACAGTCAACAACACGACTCTGTTGGAAACTTTGAACATAAATCTGTATTTCAGGAACAGAACATTTTCATGATTTGTCCCATTCTCTTTTCCTGTACCTGCTGCCTCGTCTTGATCACCTCCACTTAGTGCAGCAGGGGAGCAGCACATGGGTCTAATCAAAAACCATTTCAGGGTGATCAGGCAGCAAGATCACCAAGGTCAAACATTTAGAGGTTGAGTGGTGCGGGGCAGGATTTTTTTTCTTTAGCAGAAGTGATTATCTTAAAGGGCCTATTTGTTTTCTCTGCCGCTGAACGTGGTTTCTTGTCGGAAGCGGATGGTGGTGATTGTGGCTTGACAAAAGCTTCAGCCATCATTGTCTTTATAGTACGTAATAAGTCGTAATATGTTCCTCTGAGCAGCGGTATGTGTTCAGGTTAGATTTGAGGCTATCGGATAGAGACGTGGTGGGCGGGGGCTAACTGGTTAGCGTGCTTCAGTGGCAGAAAAGACGTGATAGAGATAAGAATTAACATTGCTGTTGGTTTCCACTTCTGGAGACACGTGTTGGTGCGTAAAGGAAGGAAGTTTGATGCTGAACTCACAGCGTTTTTTCTAGAACTGGTAGTAAACAGCTGTTAATGCTAATATTAGCAATGTAGCAATAGCCAAACTTAAATAGCTCCTTTAAAAGTTAACGAGTAAACTCCTAAATATCGGCACTAGAAACTGAATTAGTGGGAAAATTTAATGGAGCTTAAATCTCTGTATCTCATTACACCATATGTGACCGCTCAATATCTCATTTTCCAAACAATGGGCATGAACCTGCTGCTATAACAGCCTCCACTCTTCTGGGGATGCAGAAATTTGTTCCCATTCGGTCACAAGAGCATTAGAAAGGTCGAACACTGAAGATTCAGTTCATCCCAAAGGTGTTGGAGGTCAGGGCCGCACAGTTCTTCCTCACCAAACGTTTATGGACGCTGCTTTGTGCACTGGGGAACTATTTGCAAACTATTGTCAGAAAATATCACGAGCTGTAGCATTAGGGGGGGAGATTAAGATTTTCTTTAATTGAAATTCCCCTTCCTTATCAATGAAAAACATCGTTTTAAATCCCTGTGGTGAATGAAAAGGTTCAGTAGAAACTGAGTCGTGTCATTCAGTGAAAAAGATATTTTAAAGTCTTACAGTTGTTCACACAATGCCCATGCACACTCCCTCTAACCTGAAGGACTCTCCCGGAGCGTGGCTCAATGACTCGCAGCTTCTTGTCTTTGCAGCTGGTGGCCAACAGGCTGCCGTCTGTGTTGAAGGACATGCTGAGGATGACGTCAGTGTGACAGTCGATCATCTTCACCGGTTCTCCGATCTCCAGGTTCCAGATCAGGATCTGACACAGTCGGGAAAGATTGTTTGGGTGGAGCTGTTAGATGGCTGCGGTGCTTGGATCAATGGTGTGATCATGCTGTGAGGCTGTGAATGAAATTTGACTTTGGCCTTTGTGTGCCACCGCGGACACATCAATCTCTGATGATATCCAAGGTGAAATAAGAAACATGTCTCATGGTTGCAAAAGAGCCGAGCAGTGGAAATCAGGCCTGTTGAGGGGCTGAAACAAATAATTATTTTCATGATCAATTACTTTGTCTATTAGTGGTTTGGTAAATGTATTAATCTATAAATATTTGCTTGTTAAATGATGTAAACAATTCATCATCTAACCAAATTGTTATCTTGGATTTATCTGTAGATCAACTTATTTAATCCAACACAATTGCATATCACAAAAAATACTTTCAACACTCCAAAGTATCTCCTGAAAAGAGCTAAATAAGACTCTCTGGGAACATTTCCTTCAACCTGCGTTTAATAAAAGTGAAACCTCAGATTGCCAGTCTATGTACTGTGTCAAGTCAAGCTCGTTGTGTTACTGATGTGGTACCTTGTAGTCATAGCCGGCGCTGAAGAGGATGCCGCTGCTGGTGGGATGCCACTCGATGAGACCCACCCGTCTGCTGTGACCGTACAGCTCCAGCACCGCCTCCGTCATGTTGCGCCTCAGACCACCGTCTGGGATCTCCCATACTCGCACCTGCCACGTTCACAAACACCCGCCACATATAAAATGAGTACGCAGCCCACCATCGTGCAGCAGGCACACAGAACACAGATTTTTAAAGGCATTCTTTCATTTTTATAGCACAGGTTAATAGGTGAATTATATTATTCTGTCAGGGGCCACCATGTGTTTTTTTATAAGTCATTGCTATGAACTGCAAAACACAATTAGTAGCAGCTAGAGATCCTTCTGATCAAAAATACCACATGCTATCAATGTAGCCCATTGCATTAGGATTAGAGTGGATTACAGCTATGGCCAGAGGCTCTGTGTTGGACCAGAGGAGATTATCCTTCAACAAGTGAAAGTACTATACAGGACACAGTGCTACAGTGGCTCAGTACAGTAATGTAACAGGTGTATGCACTGGAGAGAGAGAAAAAAGGCCTGCAGGGGTCTTAGTATTGCTCATGATACATGTGAGATTAAGTGTGTTAGTGATTGAGATTTGATGTTGTGTCTAATCTCACGTTATATAGTCAGTTACTCAACAGCAGACAGCAGATTCATGTGTTGCTCAAAGGCATTTCACATCTGTCATTTGCCATTTTCAGGCCACTGGCGCACAACAACAACAACAACAACAACAACAACAACAACATCGACCAGAGCGGCTGCCAGCCAACATCCAATCACAAGCTCGTGTCCGGTGCAAACTCTGTGGATCAGCGACCCTCTGGCCATAATGAGCCGATGACCTCTTTGCCTTCTGGGCCAGTGACTGTCAACCCCAGCATCTAACAAACACATGATTTCACAGATACAGTACGTGTTTCACATCTTCACGAGTCATCACGCCATACCTTACCCTCTGCAACCTGTCGGGATAAAAAAAACAGCCTAGGAAGAAGAAGAAGAAGAAGAAGAATGTAGGTCACTTGCCGAGGTGTCCTCAGAGCAGGAGGCAACGATGTTTTCAAAGAAGGGATTCCACTTGATATCCAGCACATTGCCTTGGTGGCCACACACTTTCGGGTAATGAGAGTCCAGACGGCCAGCCTGAAGCAGAGAGACAATATAATACAATATTTTACACTTACTTTTTCTGTTTTGGGATACCACACACATAGATGAAAGAAACAAAAATATCTCACGTCTATATACCGAGTTCACTTTTTGAAAACGCTTCACGCTTCAGCACAGCAGAAGTCAGCACAGACTAAACTGCGCATCACTTCTCATTGCTTTGACACTAAATGCTTTCAAGGCTGAATCATTTTCGTTACTGGATGGGTTTACAGCCCATCCCAGAGTGGTGCCACTTTCCCTTCCACCCGACTCTCCACTCCTCATCCCCACAGAGGAATTCTTTTCCTCATGGAGGTGGAAACTTAACGACCACCAGCCACATGCTCAGATCTGCTTCTTACACACAATGGATGCTGCATATCTGCAGAAGATTGCCAGGGATGTGTCAGGCAGAAGAAAGATTGAAGAGGTGAACATGAAGTGTGATGCTGATGAGAACTTGTGGCCAAATGCAGAACACACAGTTCGCAAGCACGTATAGATAAGTACAGTTTTGTGCTGCATTATTGGAAATACTTTCATTTCATTTTGTACACTCAGAATTACTGTCTGACATTTACTGTCAACGGGCTCAACCCATGGATCATGTCAAATAAATAAATAGAATTAAACAGAAGGTCCTTCAAAGACATGAGAAGTAAATATTGTAATGCTACCAGTTGTTCATGTTTTTTAGGTCAGTGTGTTCTGACTGACGGAAAGTTTTCTTGTTGAAAGAAAAATGTTGTCAGTGATGATCTTGAAATATGGATGAAGTGTTTCGGTTGTCTTGGTGCACTTTGGACGTGACGTTAGCTGTTGTGCTGAGTCGGCAGAGAGAACTGTGTGAAAAGTTTTTTCAAAAGAAGAGAAATGTGTTTCCCTCTGTTCTATCGATCTGTTGTTCTGTGTGCTGCACCATCAATCAGACATTATCAATTAATGCTGCTGGGACTTGAATTGAGTAAAATAGAATAGATGTGTGCGTCAAAAAATGATAGGAATTTATCAAATGCATCTGTGTTAAAACAGCATGTGTCACAAAAGACTGTAAATTACATAAAACAATAGTAGAAAAGAACCAAAACCTAATAAGATAGATATTATTGGATACAAGTAATGAATTATCTGAATAGTTTTGTTTCACCGCTGATGGTGAAACAAAACTATTCTTAGATGTTAGTGATGTGAACATGAAAAACTAATATAACACAATCCAAGTGAAATCACATCAGAGAGACGACTGAACAAGAACGAAACAGAGCTGGTTATTGCACAGGGACGTCTGAGGCGCGATGCTGTTGGTGCAATAACCCACAGAGTCCACAGAGGGGCGCTGGCTCATAACAACAGAGGACAGAAACCTTTTACTGTCTGTCATGATGTCATGAATGTTTGATGTCACTTCAATCCACTGACCTCTTTTTTTTTTTTTTTTATTTCCCCAGAGATTTGTTGAGGAGTGTTCGCCCATGCATCAGTGAAATCCTGCGTGTGTGTGTGTGTGTGTGCGTGCGTGTGTGTGTGCACGTGTCCTCACTGACCCATGAAGATTCACTTCAGATGCATTATCAAGCCTGAACAAAACTTCCTTTCAATTATAAATTGTTTACTATTTTCAGTAAAGTCCTGTATCAGCAGAATCTCTGCACCTTCGCCCTCAAGCAGAGAAAATTCATGACTTTTCAAACTGCCTGTCAGTATGTGACATTTCATAGCAGCATCAACTTATTAGCCAGCATTTATCCATATTGATCAATCTTAGCTTGGCACTATTGACACGTTAGATAACTAGCACTAAGACGACATAAAGTTGGTCTCAAATTCTGAGCCACAATTCAGATTAATATAACCTCAGCAACATAATAGATACTTAATATCTTTATAATGCTACAATTGTGGCTAAGCAAGAAGGCGAAAGCTAACACACTGCCGAACATACTGAATGCTTTGCTAATAAGATAAGGAACAGATGCCAAAACCAATAGAAGCCAACGTCTGCCAAAACTTGACAACGGTGAAGTGAGACATCAATTCAATATCAATATGAGAGAAAACAAAACAAGGACACGGTGGGACGGAGCGACACAGAATGATCCATTAACGGAACAAACTGAAGACACATTATAAGATTTCAGCAGTGATGGAGACCAGCAGGGTAACAACATGAGATATGAAGGAGTTTCTTGAAGGGGAAGTGGGTGAAAGTTTTCGCTGAAGGCTCTTTGACGTCACTCTGTTATACCTTCCATGTAACTTTGGACTATCTCGCTATATAGTCACATGGAAACTCAGATTTGCTCACACGTGTGTGGATGTAAACTTTCAGGAAAGTATGAAAAACTCCCTCCTCACTGCAAAATGTAAAAAAAAAAAAAAAGAAGAAGACAAGTCATGCTAACACAAGTTGTGATGACGAGCTTCTTCTATAATTGTTACAATGACTGGGAGGTTTTAACACGACCTAAAAACATTAATAACACCGGATCTGAGGGACTCTTTATTTAGGTGGAACTAATTACCTGCAAAGAAATGATGTCTGATGGGAACCACGGGGTCCCGAGGAGCCCATGAGGTATTATGAGGAAATCAGAAATCATAAAAGGAACATGAAATTAATAAAACTAAAGGCTCTTTCCAGCTTGGATCTCACATACTTTAGTGTCTCCACCTCTACACCTCTCCCACAGAATAACAAAAAATTAAGAAAATTATTTTTAAAAAACCAGCTGCTGTCAGCTCACGTTTATCCGGACGAACTGGCAGGAAACGACACAGACCAACTTTAGGCCTCGTTGTCTTTCTGCAGCTCATTTCCTGAGACTGCTAAACCCTGCTGGTGACACACAGATGTGCTGGTGGTGTCCCAACGGCTCCAGCACACCAGAGACAGCGCACCAGAGACTGTGATTGCTACCAACTCTTATTGATCTGAACTACTCAATAAATCTTTACTAATGTGGCTTACCCCTGCTGCTCTGTGATTTCTGTATTACTACAACCTACTCCGAACAGCAGACATTCAGGAGATTAATGTTTTGAAAATATAATGCGGCTCCTCGGGCTGTAATGTGGAATCATGTTTGAATTAGAGAGCAGGAGGAACTGAACGAGTAATCTTGTTTTAGCCGTATGAGTCTGTAATTTTATTTCTTCCTTTTCCATTTCAAGTATAAATCTTAGCAGAAGATTTACTGCAGAATATTCTTTGGCATATTCTCCCATATGGCCATTGAACTAAAGAACAACATGCTGAGTCATGCTTAGTAAGTGAAGTGAATCCAGTTTTCTGCTGCTGCGGTTTATCTCATGTTAATGGTCTAATGCCTGATCCTGGTGCTTTTCTTCTTTCTTTCTTTTTTTTTTTTTTGAAAATGCACGTCAGCTCTGCCTGCAGTGTTTGGACAGTCAGGTGATCTGGTCACTATCACTGGATCACTGGCGCATTTGTTTTCACTCTACAGTAGGACCTTGTTTAGAGTGACGTCCCGCTAGATTGATAGTTCAGCTTAATGGTCATAATACTGTAGCAAAGTGATGCCCCTGTTTGTGAATATGAGCATTGTCTATTTGTTGGAAATACTGTTTCTTTTCATAAATGCCAACAACGTGTGCACTGTAAATACTGTGGGTGGTTTTAGAATAGGAATCTATACATATAGCATACAACATATTAGAGTTATAATATTTAAGGTATATTTAAGGTAAGAGATATTAGCGTGCAGAACAATAGGCTGCAACTAACAGTTATTTTTATCACTGATTAATTGTTTGTTCGGTAAAATATAAGAAAATAGAAAAAGAAAACGCCCATCACAACATCACAGAAGACATGGTGACATGTACAAATGACTAGTTTCTTCAAAACCTGAAGATCTTTTGTTCACTTTTGTCGACAAATAACGGCAGTAAATCCTAAAACCTTAAAAGCTGGAACCAAAGATTTGATCAGATTAGATACTTTATGTTTGAAAAGTGACTTTTACAGATTTTACATGATCAAAATAGTTGTTTTCCTGTTGATCAACTAATTGATTACTGAACTAATTGTTTAAACTCTATTCTATAATAATCTACTGATTCACACACCTCAGTGTGCTGCACACACTCCACTGTATGATCCATAGTAATAGTAGTAAATCTACAGTACAGTACAGTAGTAGTAGTAGTAGTAGTAGTAGTAGTAGTAGTAGTAGTAGTAGTAGTAGTGATTCCAAAAGCACCACACCCTCTGCACTCTCTTTCTTTGTCTGAGGCGATGAAGAGGTGTTTGTGACCTTATGTGTCATCTCCTTGGCGGGGCTCTGTGACAGGTGGTGCCAGCGGTAGTCCTTCCACTCGCTAGTGGCATCGTCTGGGACTAACCATATGGCCGTCTCGCCGGCTGTCATCGTAATAAGTCTGCCATGCTCACACCTCGCCATTAGACATACCCACCACAGATTTAGTTTTTTTTTTTGTCTAATGGAAACAGGAGGAGCTCAATTTAAATGTTCACTAGTCTAATAGTGACTTCAGTAAAGAGGCTTTTTGATTTCATTTATTGCTGATATTTTCAACCTTGTTTGAAACCTCAGTCTCTCCTGTCTTTGTCATTTTTCTACCTGTTCTCAGTGATCTGATACACACTCTGACTGCTTCTGCTGATGGCGTCTACTAAACAGGACAGACAGCTATTGATTTTGTCTAAAGTGTGACTGGTGACATCACTCTGCGTAACATGCCTCCTTCTAATTAAGATTTAACTCCATTCATTGATTCAGCAGTTTGGTTTTAGTTTTTAGATAAACTACTTTTCATTCCCACGGCTGAAGCCTTAACGTCACACACTTTGCATTTAGCAGAATGTGCACTGTTTGCAGAACCTTGAGAAATACACTTTAAATTCACGCCATGTATGATCTTTTAAAGATGAAGCCTTTTCAGCATAAACAGTAACACAGCTCCTTATGTGGTGCCGTAAAGAACGCAAGGCCCCTTCAACAAAATGAAATAAAATGGATAAGAGATGTTTTTACTGTTCATCCTTATGTTGACCGTCACTTAAGTTTGCTGATTTGTTGTTTTGATCAGAGGATCCTGCACGAAACAGCAGCCGCCATCTCACAGAGGCCGTCATCTGTGCTGCTGCTGACTATGATAAATGCCATTTCTGAACTCGTCAACTCAGCAGAAACCCCGGGAAATGCTAGAGTGCAATACTTTGACTCGCAGGAAATCGATCTAGTTATGGGCTTTGGACGAGTCATGGAAAGAGACATTACACAGCATGAAAGAGTTTCATTTTTTATTAGTTAGCCTGCTGTGGATGATTATATGCAAAAGGTATTTTTTTACCCTCTAAGAAGAGAAGATTACGTGATCAAAACACTCACAGACATCCACAAAATTACCACCTTAATTACCTTTTACTATCAGCAGAGTGAGAAATAAAACTGCTACTAATATTAGCTTTTCTTTTTTTGGTATTCACTGAACTAACTGGAAAAAAAGAACAACTCATTTCCTCAGTCCTGTCATTGACACAAACAGTATCCCCTATTTCTATCTTCCTCAGTGAATCCTGTATGATTAAATGATACTACACCGTTAAATTATATTACAGGAGTTACAAATAAGCCCCCGCATCTGAATCCTGCCCCTAAGACTTTCTTCTCCTTCTGTCTATGCAAGCAAACATGTATAAATGAACACTGTGCCAGCAAGTGTTACTTTCATTATGTGATGCTGTGCCACTCTCCTTCAAATTCAAAAGCTGTACACAAAGGAGATTCATAAACAAAGAGCGCTGCACGGTGCCTGCCTGCACTAAAAGGCACATCTCAGTGTAGGCAGACAAAATGAAAAAGACCCTCTCTTAAAGGAATTTATGAAAGGTTATATAAAGTGATGATGTGAGCCGTCTGCTGCTCCGTGTATAAAATGATAGAGCGTGGCAGCAGTGGACAGTGTGTGACTTCAGAGCTGCAGAGAATAATAAAAAAGACTGACATCATCGTAGCACTTCACACAAACTATCTAATTGCCTAAATTGCAGGGCACGCACACACACACACACACACACACACACACACAAACACAAACACACACACACACACAGCTAGTAGTCCGTCTTTTTCCACAGGATGATGTACAGTAAAATGTAGCTGAGGTCTCCCTGCTTCAGACAGCAGAGCTGCTCAGCCTACTGAATACTTCTTCTGCCTGATAACAGCTTGACTCGACCCCGCTCCGCAGCCAAGAGCTTTTCAAGTACCTTGGCAGAGTCGCTCTTAAAGAGGCAAAGCACTTTATGGTTTCTCAGACCTGCGGTGTTATTTATAAAGTGGAGTGAGATGCAAAGTACTGTACATCATAATCTCTTGGAAGAATAACTCCGATATTTGTGCTGCATTGCTGTTAATACAGTGGCACGTAAAAAAGAACACAACAATGATCGGCATCTAATGGGAAACGTTTGTATGGCCGACTGTACGAGCACCTCACGTTCATTACAGGCACGACATTTAGAAACTATTCTACACTCTCCCCGGTCAGTCCAGTATCACCAGCACAAATCAAATGTGAGCAAACAAGTTTAACAAGCCTCATCTTCCATAAACCAAATATCCGCAGTGTTGTATAATGAATAATTCAGCAAAAGCAATAAATCAGAACGTATTTGCTGAACGTGAAGAGTGAGAAAAAACACATTCCCCTTTTCCTACAATGCGAAAAAGAATTTCACACTTTCCAACGCAACAGTGCTCTTCTGTGGTATTTACGGGCAGTACCACCATGTCTTTATGTGTTGGCAACACAGCCCTGTCAGAACTTTGCCTTTAGATTCTGGCTTGAGGATTTAAGGCTGGCGTGCTTTGCAAGAATAGCAGGTAGGGGCCTGTGCTTCATTTATGTGGAAACATCTCTCCAACTTCAGATTTTATTATGCTGTGAAATAGCTGAAACCACAGAAATTTATAAAAGCTGCAGGAAAAAAATGTAAAGTCATATTACACAGCGACGTCCTGCAGTAAAGACTTTGACTCGCCGTGAGTCACTCAAGCTATGATCGTTAACTCTGCCAAACTTGATGCACACATCTCCTCCGGGAGTGCCGTTTACAGGGATGTACGGCAGACAAACAACCCCAGCAGCTGGTTGGCATAGCAACAAACAGCAAATCAAGAGTGTGACAGTGGCATTTACCTGGGACACAGGTATAACCATGAAAGAGCCCCCGCCGGCGCTCTCGGTGACGACCGCCACGAACTTGGAGTTGACGGCACAGAAGTGGTTGTCATGGACGTTCTTGGTGATGGGGACGCCGTCGTAGCAGTGCTCCCGGTTGGCCACTTTCCCGTAGACATTTCGAAACTTGGAGCTTCGGTAAGTCGGACGCCATGACATCTGAGAAGACAAACAAAATGTCGAGGATAAACATTTATACCTGATTTACTGCCATCACTTTATTTTGATAAGCGATTGATCATTTAGTGAATAAAATGTCCCAGAGCCGTCTGGGCAGATGACGTCTTCATTTTGCTTGTTTTGACCAAAAACAGCCCAAAGATATTCAATTTACAATGATATAAAACAGCAAAGACTCACATTTTACAGGTTGAGACCAGTGGATGTTTTTTTTGTATTTTTTCTTGATAAAATCATAAAACTTGAATTGGTTAATTGCTTCAGGACCTTTCTGTTAAACTTCTGTTTCAACACAATTCTTATTAGTCTCCATCAACATGTCCTCCTTTAAAACCTACTCAGTGTGTAGATTTACAAACCAAAACCTATAAAGGATAATGGCTTTAACGTGGATTCACCGTATTGAAACTAATGTCTCAGTGTGTGTAGACATTAATTGAGCAGCCAATTTGTCACTGTGTGCAGGCGGACTATAGAAAACACACCAGGATGAAACAGCCAAGCTAAACAAACAAATTACACTGCAAAGAAAAAATGATCTTGGTTCTTTAAGTATTCTACAGGCACTGGACATGATGTACTCAGAATAATGTTTGTTAAGGAAGAATCAGTGAAGTCTAATGGCACATTCTCATTTACCAAACCCACAGTTGCAGGGTGGGCTGCCCCATCTGTGCAGACATGATAACAGTCACACATGCAGTTGTGGGAAGTCGTCCAAACTGGTCATGGGAGTGAGACTTTTAAAGGGTGAAAATTGTTTTGACAGTACTTCTTGTTGCATCACACCCAGTGATTAATGTGTGAGGAAGGAAAGCATTAGTAAAGATCCTTCCAAAAAACACGAACAGAGACAAGACAACTGTATAAACCAGAACGATTTATCTCTGACTAGCACAGCACATCACAGTGTGCCTGTTGTCTGTCGCTCAGTTTTAGTCCGCAAGGATCCTGTGGAACAGAGAGGCAGCCATTGTTTGCAGCCACTACACACAACAAAAGAGAAGTGGTTATGTTTGACTCAAGACGCTCCTTTTGTCCGTCACTTCACCACAAGAATGCACTGACGGAGCTCTTCATTTTTGGCAGGAACTGGCTCCACTCTGCGTAATGACTGAAAGGTTGACTCAGTCGCAGGAAGTGGATGTCAAATGACCTTTGTCCCATAAGGAGAGAAGTTGTGGGAATTTCTCATGAATGAATACAGCGACACTTTAGGAAATTTTCTGAAACCAGATCTGTTAATGAGCACAGTGTCAGTGACACGATCTATGGAGACTATATCACTTCACTAAAGGAACTGGATGATTCTTGTCAGATCAGTAGCAGCAATGTCGGATGACATCAGGCAATCCTCTATTCAGCATTGTTCCTCGGATGCGGAGGGGAACTGTGGGGGGCGAGTGGGTGGGGGTGGGAGTGGTGTGCGCATGCAAACAGAAACATCCCTTTGACCATGCTGCAGCCATTGTCTTTCCCTGTCCTTTCTCGTCTCAAACCAGACTGGACAAATGTTAAGTGTGGGTGATCTCTTTGGCCTCTCTTCAGCACGTAACATGAGGTAACTGTAGTGACCGTGCTGCAGTGTTACAGTGCTGCTGCTCTTCCAGAATATTAAACATATAGCGCAACACCAGGTTTTTTTTTTTTTTATCATGTGTGTGTGTATGTGTTTTTAAAATTTTACATATAGTTTATATGATGAGTTTAGAAAATATGATGCATTCATAATAGATGTAACTACTTGTGGTGGCTATTTCTCCACAATCAAACAAACAGACGTGAGTCTACTGTGAGCTGGTCATATGAAGCATATAAACGATTCGCCCCCATGCCATTCAAATCCCGATCTGCTCTGAAGCCATGTCTGTATGAGTGGCATAATGGCGGCTTGTTAAAGAATTAATGCAGAACAGAAGAGCGGCAGAAAGTGGCCTGAGGGAGGTTTAGGGGCGAGGGGAAAGAGGAGACTCGTCTGCTTTGAGCTCTCTTTACAAGGATGCTCATTCATTGGTCACTGGCGTATGGCACAGAGAGGATGTCTGTCAGTGTGTGTTTGTGTCTTTCTTATCTCACGAGTGTTTGCAGCAGAGGAACACACACACACACACGCGCGCGCACACACACACACGCGCGCGCGCGCGCACACACACACACACACACACACACACACACACACACACACAGAGTCAGTGAGCAGAAAAACATACAGAAAAACACTGACTTTGTATCGAGCAACAGAGATCACAAGACTCGTGTGTTATGAGTGTGATTCCCTCTGGTCTTCACAGTATGAGGCCTTTTCAACTTTACAGTTGTTGTGTTTTTCTCATTTTTTTCATATTTTGACCATTTAAATATTTATTTGCAAAGTTTGACCCTTTCATTCCTTCTCTACATCACATATCTGAACAGCACTCTAATGTCCTCATAGTCACCTTATTGAAAATGTCAGCTTACCTTACCAGCGTCCTCACAGTGACACTACGGTCACAGTGTCCCTGCGGCCTTCTCAGTTTGCAAACATCCACCCTCCTTTCTAAGCACGCCGCCAGGATCTCTGCTCTTCCTTCCTTCCTTTCCCTTCAAATCCAAGCAGGCGGCATGTGTGCGCTCTACCTCCTTCTCTCTCATGTTTTTTCCCCCCTCCCCTTTAAACTCTGTCTTCCCACCCTCTTCTCCTCCTACTAGTACTGATAGCTGGAGGGCTAACACCCCCCTCTCTCTCTCCCTCCCTCCCTCTTCCTGCTCTTACCATTCTCTCCCATCCTGCCACTCAGTCTGCCCTCTGTCTCTCTCTCTCTCTCTCTCTCTCTGTTTGTCTCCACCACAGTTCAAGCTCCAGCACAGCAGAGTAGAAGCGTTAGATTAGTGGACCATTCATCCTCCTTCCTTTCCCACCCACTGTTTGTTTAGAATCAGAAGGCCCTTCTGGTTGATTCCCAGCACCATCAGCAGTTTTTCACTCCTTCCATCCCTTTCCCCCTGTTTTAATCTCTTATCTCCACCTCAAACAGGTCTGTCGCTGACTGACTGACTGACTGACTGATCAGGTTAACCCATCGGTCAGCCGAATGGTGTGCGACTGAGTGCTGAAGTTGCACCGTTGGTCGGCTGGGGTTGGGGGTGTTGGAGTTTATGCATTACCGAATACCGAATAATATGGTGCGAACAAGCAGCATTGTCAACTTAGCCCCTTTGTCACCAGATCTACTGTCTTTTCAGATCCCCCTTTTTTCCCTTTCTTTAATCACCTAGCGACTTTTTTGGACAAACGCTCTTTCACAGTAGAGAGTTGCCTGTATAACTCAGTGAGTTTGAGGTCTGGCTCTCCCTCCGCAGGCATGCGTCTCTGTGCTGACAACTGTTACCAACAATGTATGAACATGGCAAATCAATCTTGTATGTATGTAAAAGTTAGCATAACATCCTTTGGTGTCAAAGTCTGCTTTAGCTATTTATATTATTATAGTTATTATAACATTTAAGGGCTGAGTCTGATTCACATATTACAATTATTCCGATAGCAGGGTCTGAAATGTGTCAACAAGGTGCAATCAAGATTTAAAATAGCTGAAGTTAATTTGAGCATCAGTGTTTTCTCGTATATATCTAAATGACTCCATTAGGATCAACAGTTACGTTTTATAAATACACTGACTATGCCTTCTTGACAGGGATATGTTTTTCCCATTGACAAAATAATTTTAGGAGAGCTGTAAATCCTAAAAATATATTTTCATCCTATTGAAATGATATTAAAATGATATTTAAAGATTTATTAGAGCTGGGGAAAACAGTAAACCCTTGCCTGTTCCTCTCTGACGAACCCTGAAGTCTCTGACAAACAGACGGCCCCTGGTCAGGTCAATACACTGAGGCAGGTGTTACAGTTAAAATTGCTTCCCCTGATGATTGTCTGTGTGTTTGAAATGTAGGTGGAGCCCTGCAGCTTCCATGTGAAGGGGGTTTGTCCAGGCCTCTTGGCTTGGTGTGTGTGTGTGTGTGCGTGTGTGTGGTTGTGTTTGTGCGTGTGTGTGTGTGTGTATGTGTATGTGTGTGTGGTTGTGTGTGTGCGTGTGTGTGTGTGTAATGTACCATCTTTCTTATTTGTTGTACATGTGTGTCGATTTCCGTGTCTGTGTCTTTGTCTGACCATAATTTGTCTGTCGTACCAGTATACATTTATGGCTGTAAGGCAGACCACTCCAGAGAGGAGTGTGTTTATTGAGTGTTTTGTTTTTTTCTTTTTTAACCTCTTGCCTCAAGACACTGCGGCTGCCTGGTGCTCACTCAGTCTTTCTCTTTCCTTCTTTCTGTTTGAGCTTTTAACCCTCTTTCCAATTTCCTAAAAGCAGCATAATCTTTATCTCAGTTAAAGACAGTCACCAAAATATGAAACCAGCTGTCAAACTGCTACAAAAACAAAACAAAAAATCCACTTTCAAATTGTTTTTTTTTTTGTTTTTTTCATAAGAATAGCAGCATTACTTGACTGTACTCTTCAGTCGCCCCAGCTGCAGTCAAACGTCCACTGTCTTCCTGAACTGAACACAGTCAACGACAACACACGGACTCATTATGAGCCACAAAAGGCCTTTCAATCACCGCCACAAATCAAATCAATGGGCAAAACTATTCCAATCAAGATTTTCTCAGTGCTGGTGCCAAATAAGGAAGTAGGACCATCTGAGCTCACATTCAATAGATACAAAAGGCAAATAATGTCTTGTCGCTCAGACATAGTGAAGCCCTGTCAAGCCACTATGTCATGTTCTGTCTTCTCCCCCCGCTCTCCCTTGGCAGTGACACTGTACAGTCATTTATGATGACTTCCCATCTCTGCAAGGAGTAAATATCACAAAGAGAGAGACATCCTATTGGCTGCCTCTGCAAAAAACCTCTCTCGGCGTGAAGTGGGCACTCTATTCCTGACTCACACAGGAAGTGTCACAGCTTGGCTGGAAGTGCAGAAATATATTTTTCACACTGGTATAGAAATGTCTGATGGGACAGTTGTGGTTATAAAAGGCTTTTGTGTGCTGTGAAGTTGATGATTATTAGAATAAAGTATGTGCATTTTACTAGCTATCAGCTGACAGACCACATCCTTGACCGCATGGCGGCTGAAAGCAATCTTATCAGCTATTTATAAAGAAATCTGTTCATCTATTAACAACAATGTAGTCTTCTCTTGAATGTAACTAAAAGAATATATAAATATGAAAACAATAAAAGTGTATTTTTAATAAACATTTTTACAAGATATAGCTCTGCTGAGTTTGCTTACAACCTACAAATGAAATGTATGTATTGTAAAGGGTTAAAATTAGGCAAATTAACTTTAGTCAATATAGACGGCCAAAGTGAAACTAGAGAAAACCTGATTCAAAATCCCACTGGCATTTTCAATATCTTTAATTACTAGAAATTCAGCCTTGGACCTGAGCCTTTCTCAACAGTATGTTTGGATCATAGTTGCTGCCTTTTACAAAACACCATTTCCCATAATGCCCTTGACTTTCGCTTGCTTCACAAAAGAGGCAAGTCCATGAGTGAGTTGAGGGGCCATCGTCAGATGTGTCTCATATCTGTAACAACAGCAGGACAGAAAGTAGCAAAAGCTGTAAAAAGTTTTTAGACAGCAGAGATTAAAGCTACAACTTCTTACAGATGTGGATGAAACCAGGATTAGGATGAAATATGTACCGGTGCTGCTGCGATCGTAAACTTTTATGAAGCTGGAGCCGTAGTTTTTCTTTTTTTCTGTGCCACTAAAGTAATCATTGTTCAACTTTGTTTAAAATCACAAAACCTACTACAGCACTCTGATTTGTTTTAGTATCAGTAAACTCAAGGAACATGCTACTGGAACAGATGTCATGACTTCAGCTCTCTTTAAGCAACCCTACAGTCTTAACTTCAAAAAAACTGAAACTAATCCATAATGTCTGATGCAGACAGGACATGCATGCAATGTTTGGTTAAAGCGTAACATACACAAAAAAAGTAAACAAAAGACACGACCGACACTGCAGGCCACAGCAGCTGTCAGCAAGTGGCATATGGAATAAAATAAAAACAGAAGAGAATAGATTTAACACACCTGCTGCAGCAGCCCAGAGTGAATCAGTCCATCTGGCTTGTGCTCAGGTTTTCCAGATGGTCCAGTTCAGGAATGTTGGGATGGTAATCTTTTATGTGAAAGTGCATTAATTTCAATCAGTTGAAAAGCGAGGTCACAGGAGCAGTTGGAACTCACTCAGTCCCCGTTATCTTGTCCATTTGTGTCTACTGTATTATTCCTGGAGTTTCTCAAACAATTCAATATACACACAAGCTCAACAGAGAAACACTCGAGTGAAACACATGACAGTAACGTGAACAGAGAGCCGGGTGGAGGGGCAAAAACTTCCTATTATTCATGTCAGCCTTTACAACTATAAGCTCATGTGTTCAACTGGCAGGTCGTGGGGATGGAGGGGGCGCAAACCTACGGTAATCCCCTGCATTACAAAGCCTTCAAACTGGACATACACCCATATGATGTCTCCTCAAAAGTCAGACTGGATCACTGCAGGTGCAGAATGGTGTGAAGGTGTTTCATTTAGTGATTCAACAGCTGTAGATTCAGCTTGTTGTTGACATGTGATGCATTTGTTGATCTGCGCTTGAAGGTGACCTCAGCACTCTGTACATTATGTCGACCTGTCTGTCAGTCATTCAGACATTCATGGTCCACAGAGGAGGAATCCCACCGACTTTAATGACTTCCTGACTTTGACGTTTGTGGTTCAGGGTGAAATATTTGTTATAACTATCTGATGGATCGCCAGGAAACTTGCTACAGACATTCAAGGTTCCTAGAGGATAAATTTTAATCCTCTTACTCACTTACACTAGTGCTCCTATGACCTGGACCAGGAGGTCAATGTTTTCACTTATTCAGTGAAATATACAGTTTCATCTACTGGATGTATTGGCACCAAATTCTATGAAGACATTCACGGTTCCCAGATTAGTAGTATTACTGTATTTTAATGGCTTTCGATATCCTCTGACCTTTCCTCCACCTTGAGGTTGGTTTCTTTTATTTAACGGAGGAATCGCCGTGATATTTGACAGTCACGGTCCCCTCAGGATGAACTGTAGTAACTTTAGAGACTCAGCGTCATCATCAGGTCAAATATTTTGGTCATGACCCATTACCTGCAAAACTAATGACACTGAAAGTCATCAGTCTAAGCTGATGTCTGTTTAGTGCTAATTAGCAAATATGAGCATGCTAACACGCTAAACTAAGATACTTTTGCATGGTAATAAATTATACCTGCATGGTAGCGTTGCCATTGCGAGCTTGTTGCGATCTTAGCCAAAAGGCAGCAGGACAGTTTGTGTGACATGATACAACAAAATAGGCACCTACTCATCAAACCATCGCTCAGTAGCTCTCCTGGTGGAGGAACGACACAGAATACCTTTGACCTTCAAACACAGTAACAGGACCATCAAACTCACTGAATCCATCTTTGTTAATACTTTAGTAAGAAAAACGAACAAATAAAACGCAGATAGAAGCTCGGTGAAACAGCAGCCGCTGCTGCAGGAGCTGTGGCGTGTTCATGATGATAGGGTATTACTCAGTGATAATGACAGGAGATGCAGATGCTCAGCTAATGGCAGCTCTTAGGCCTTAAGCCAGCCCTATTAAGCAGCGATAATGGTGCAAAGAGCCCACTACTCAAGGACAGGAGACGCAGAAACCCCTGCTGAAGGGCACTTATCAAAGCACAAGAACATGGAGGAGTGGGTGTCCCGGGGTCCATCCATCGTAATCGTAAAAGGAGTATTTTTTCAGCCAGGTAATATAATTATGGGTATATACTGTAGCATTTCTGAGATATTCTGATGCTCACAAATACTATGAGTATTTTTGTTCACCCATCTTTCTAACGCACAAAATATTTCAAATTCAAACACAAATCAGAGACACATTTTTTCCTTTTCCATTTATAAGAGGTCAGTCGTCCAAGAACCTGAAGAAAAGTCTAAATTAATAATCTCCCCTGTGCTTGCTTCTGCTTTTCCCTGAGGAGTTTCTGCCACATGCTTTTTGGAGCATAATGATCTGGGCCCCACACCCCGAATGACGGGGGGGGGGGGGCGGGGGGGGGGGGGGGGGGGGGGGGGTCCAGGGAAAAAGACAGAGAAACCAATGAAGACATATGAGGCACGGAGACAAAAGACAAATACAGATAAAGGGAGGCGGGCACTGCGTAAAAGAGAGGATGAGGGAGTCAAGGTGAAAGAGAAGATAAGAAGAGGAAAGAGAGGAAAGACAGGGCAGGGCAGACCGACACAGAGTGATGAAATATTTAGAGAAACAAAGGGAAAAAGCAGACAGGGAGGAGGAGGAGGAGCAGCTGAGGCTTTTTCCTGACAGAGATTAACTCCCCTCTGTCAAACCACCTGCGTACTCCGCTACACACACACACACCCACACACACACACACACACACACACACACACACACACAGAGACAACTGTCTGGAGATAAATATTGATATTTCCAGGATTTAAGAACTGTCAACTGTAGCATCAGAATTAACGATTAAAATATCAATGTCCAGGAAGAATTTAAGGGTTTATCATTTTATGATAAATATGATTTTATGATAATATCCTGACACCAGCACCACTGAGCTGTCATGTACTGCATCCTCATACCTGTAGTTAAATAATTGTTATGTGTTGTGTATTGTTTTTCTATTCCTATATTAAATGTTACTTTTAATACAGTAATAAAAGTCATTTGATGTTACAGCAATTTTTATAGGCAACTTTAAAATTCTGTTCTTTACGCGGCGGACATCTGTTTCAGCAAAGCTAATACGAAGATTGAAAGAGCTCACGAACTTTCACAGAAGCAACACTAAAGGAAGTTGATTTATGGAACAGTACACAAATCTCATCAGCTCTGAAATGCAACCACTCTGGCGGAGGTTCAAATTGAGAAAGGAAAATGGATCTGAGCCCAAAAACGCAGGGGCAAGAGACGAAGCTGCACTTTCATCAGAATATTGAAATCCATCACTGAAGTACGACCACAGAAAGAGCTCTGTGGAATGATTAATCCGCCGGCGAGTTACCCATTTCAGATCTGTTAAGATACTGCGTTTTCAAAACTTCAAGGTGATTGCTGAGGGAGCACGTCGACTGGCAGGAGGTTGGATCAGTGGTCATTTGACCCAGACTGCCACGCTAACACTATAGCCTAAAGTATGTGAAGAAACTGAGGACGGCTGGGCTGGGATATTTTAGGTGTGTTGCTCGGATCTGTGTGGTGTAAATGAGTGTATTAACAAAGCAGAGTCACACTGTGAGATTACCACTGCACGCACATACATCTACAGTATCTCCTGAAGACTCAAAGAGATGATCTTGGTGCCTAAATTCCTCAAAGTTGAACCTTTAAGCAGGTTAATCAAGCCAAAAAAACTCTGCAGCACAGGTGCATAATTAGCTTTTGTCACAGAAGACATTTTGACACGTCACAGTAGGAAAAGCTCAAGTGAGAATAATAAAATTAATGATGGTTTAATTACAGTTAACTGCTTTAGTTTCAGGGTCTTGTATTGTGCATGCTGACTTACTACCAGTCATGGCTTAAAGGGACAATTAACTTGTGCTTTATGGCACGTCAAATGTCTGCTATGAAAAAGGCTGATGCATCGATAACACATTTTAAAAAGAAACCCTAACCAGGAGCTACAGCACAGGAAGATTGAAAAGCCATGGGCAGCCGCTAGTCACTCCATAAAAAGCATCAATCAGTCCATTTACTGGTTCAAACACTGAGTCATCTCTGAAATTTTAAATCATCTGATCTTTTCGCAAACAAAGTATTTATTGCTCAGTTTTTCACAGGCCTGGTTAAAAGCTACTTGTTCATCCAAATTGGACGAGGCACAGAGCTTTGAAGCTCTGAACCACAGAGACTCAGTTTGCCAGGCGACCCTGCTCCATTATGTCAGCAACCAGATGGACCGAACACCCTTTTGGTATCTCTACCCTCTCAATCTATGTCTTGCTCTCTGGTTTCTCTCTCTCTCTCTCATGTCTTCTCACTATCTCTCTCTCTCTCTCGCTTATTCCATCTCTCTTCGCAGGACTGGAGGGATGGAGAGCGTGAAAAAACAAACCTAGACAGAGAACGGGGCCAAGCCAAGTGCCAGACCATCTGCCTGGCCAAGGACTTCTCCATTCCAGACAGTGACTGTCTGAACCTTGGATTTGTGCTGCTCAAATACTGATCTTCCAATCATTTATGTGATATGCTTGGAAAGACATGGAAGACTACAGTAATTAATCCAAGAAGGAACAGAATCGGACAGGTCTAATATTCCACTTTCCAATGGGAAATAAATCAAAAGTTCATCGTCTTGTTGCCAAGAGAGACATTTACATAAAGCAAACAAAACTTTGTTTTAATATCTGACATATACTTTTATTAATAAGAGGATAATGTCATACAATGAATTTTAAATAATGACTTAGATGAAGTGAGAGCAACTGTAGAAATGGAACAAAAACAAAAGGACCCTCGCTGGTCGTCCTTTGAGTTTCTTTAATCACAAAATATGAACGTGAAGTAAATGGGTGTATCTCTTTGAGGCCATGAATGTGCTTATCAAATGCTATGGGCAGTCATCTACCAAATTATGAGATACAACCAAGTGTTGACCATTTTGGCCTAAGAATAGTCCTGGAGGGAATTTGTCCAGCGTTGAAAGGACACCGTCCTCTGGGGACCGTGGATCAGTAAATTCCGTGGTCTGTCTGGTTTCTAGACTTATTTTTTTTCTTGTATACAGGCAGACATTTTGGCCCAATGGTGGTGTTACACAAGATGTGAGGGAGTCATCAGAAACCTGAGGAATCATTGTGCAACCATGAATTTTTTTTTTTTTTTTACAGAAAATCTTTCCAGTTGTTGTTAAGATATCTTGCCCTGGACCAAAGTATCAGGGAGATGAACTGACTGACAGTAGGTGCAGATGCCGGATACCAGTGGTGAAAAGCTATTAGAGAGCCATTTGTCTGATGATCAGTTATACAGCACAATGAGATAACTAATGTCCTTGTACAGGAACCTCATTCTCATCAATTACACCAGGTCAGTACTCTGTAAGCTCTTTATGGTTACTTACAGTTTAATGGACTAGTCAGTTCACATTGAAGGAGGCTCCATGGAGTAACTACAGGTTCGATGAAGTCTATGAAAAAGCGACGTACTGTGTGTATTCGCACTCATTATAAATCAGTTCATCCTTTGGACAAGGTGAGTCGCGGTTCGCTGATGCTGCAGGAGAAAGCGGATTAATGAGCGGTCAGAGGACGGCGGGAATGAAATTGTAGTAAAACTAAAGAGAGCGTGACAAGATACAGCTTCTTCATGATGTTATTAAGAGGGATACATGGGAAATATTTTCTCGAGTCTTCAACAGAAACGACAGATCACAGTCTATTATCACAGGCAGCAAAAGAGAGAAGATCCAATCTGTGAGAGACAAACAGATTGCAGCAATTCTGGCACCTCTGCCAGCTTTAAAGTGGGGGGCAGGGGAACTCCAGATGTTCCTGTTTATTCAGGGCAGAGGGTTGTGAAGAGAGACTCCTAATGGGGTTTTTCTACTGAAGTAAGCAGGTTGAACCACGACTGCAGTAAAGGCCTGGAGTCATTTCCACAGTCATAATAAGCAGGGATGGAAAACAAGCCACTGTACTGTTGAACATCAGACAGGTGAAATGAAGGAAGGGATGGTGCTCTTCACCTCTCTGTCCCAGGGTTTCTAACACGCAGAGACACACACACACACACACGCACACACACACACACACACACACACACACACACTCCCAGCATGCACAGCAGTGCTTAAAAACTACCATCTGAGGAACCGTATGCACTCAATCATTTCTCCAGTGTCTCTGCAATATCATCTTCCTCCCAGCTCTACGTTGAAAACACAAACACATACACACACACACACACACAAACACATACACACACACACACACACACACACACACACACACACACACACACACACACGTAGAAAGAGAGAGAGAGAAACAGGCAGCAGTAATCATCTTTACATCCGTGTGAGAGCCACATTCTGAACGACAGTATTCCCATATGTGGGTGAAAGTTAATGTGTTGTGAATTTGACCTATTTCAGAGGAGCCACGCGGTTGATCACCCAGGGAAAACTAACCACAGGACTACAGTATTAATGCTGCTCATTCTATGTACAGACGCCTCCGTGTTCTTATTGAAATGTTGTTGAAGACAATATATTATAAAGTTTATATAAGAAAACGCCACTCGCGTGTCAGGACAGTGTGTGGCTTGCTATCAGTATATCGGATATCTATTCTATGGTCACTCATGCACCTCTTTCCAGTCTGTTGCATTGATCTGTTCATTGCCAGCCTGTCAATTGGACTTCTACAGAGCAGAGCCTATGTGTCCCAGTTTAAGATCCAATTGTAAAACACAGACCTCATTTCATTATTCTCCACGGAGACACATTTAATTCTGGATGTTATCATATTCCATAAGGGATTTTTTATTGGCACCGTCTACTCCCTGCTGATCTGCTCACTTCCCGAGTCATACTTAGGCTTATTGTATTATCTACATCATCCTTGTTTCTGTGTATCCCACTTTTTTGTGTGTGTGTGTGTGTGTGTGTATTACAGTGCTTTGGATGGATTAGATGGTAATCTTATCAAACAGATCAAGTCAACCCTGATCTGTTATGCTACGTTTTTAATGTGCCATCAACTAGTCAGGTTGTTCTTTTATATAAGAGTACACTCAGCTGCCAGTTTATTAGGTGCAACTAGTCAAATCTAATGCACACTAAATACAACAGTCCTGCAATAAACCCTGCCTTCATGAAAATGATAAAAGCTCAGTTTGTGTTGAAACTGTTTTAGGAAGCTGCAGTCTGTGGTGCTGCTGAACTGTATTACCTTAGACACACAGATGTTTCTATTATTTTGTCTAAGCTATTTATAGGATTTATCGCACGACTGAGTTTTCGGGAGATGTACCTAATGAACTGGCAACTGAATGTATTTTCCTGTGATACTCAAAATAATGAATTTGCAGTGGTTTTCCATATGCTACACTGTAGGTACGTTTTCCAAATACTGACTCAACATTTCCATGGAGTTTGGCCCCAAGAAAACTTAAGGGGTAAAGTTAATTTCAATAGAATTCCCTTCTTATTATTCACAACACTGGCTTGGGAAAAATGTAAGGAATGTAACTAGGATGTGTGTGTTCTTTTTACATTTGAATTATATCAAACAGGCAAATCAAATAAGCTTTTTTTTCCCCCAGAGTTTCATTTGGACAAATCAAAATTAAACAATGTACATATACAATTACATGACAAATACATAAAACTCATGTAGTCTGTAGTGCAAAGCTTCTTATCTACAGGGACAGGATCAGTAGCCGCACACAACAGTCACTGACTGAGGTTGAAATGTCCAATCAGACCACATCAATGCATGAATCAAATACATATTTAACAAAAAATAGTCTGCATGTAGTATTCAAGTCACTTTGTTCTTCACACTACCACTCACACTTGCACTTTATGTACTTTATACTTTATATACTGCTCGTCTTTCGTGCGATCTATATATATTGTGTATTGTCTGTACATACCATGTACACTGTCTACATTGCCATTAGGGATGTCAGCCGGTATCTGCTGCTACATAATGCTCACAAAAGGCTAACTTTAGCTTGTTTAGGCTAATATAGTGACAGTTCATGCAACATTAGTGCGCTACTAATCTGTTCACTGTTCGTCTGTCAAGTGTGTGTGTTTTAGTTTTTTGCTGTGGTATAGAATTTGGTATCGAGAAAATTCCTTGTGTTTGTTCACACCCTGATTCTGATTATTAGACCTACAGTTAATTACTTACTACACTGCACAACTTAAAACCAAAGCAAGGATTTTGAAATTTCAGCAAGCAAATACTGGATTCTACACGGGTTCCAAAAAAAAAAAATCGCAAAGCAAAACCAACCAAACAGGACAACTAATAACTGTCAAGTTGGGAAAACTAATTGAAACCCCAGGCAGGCCCTGGCCACGGTTTAGCTAGCCAAGTTAGGAAGCCTCATTGATCATTCTGTGCAGTGTTTTGTCACCAAAATCACAGAACTCAAGTAACTGTAGCTGGTGAGTCCTAACAACACAGAAGCACAGGAGAACTTGCTCTCTGTGTTTTGTTTCCACTGATTGACATTGTTATCTGTGGTATTTACAGTTTGAATTTACTAATCAAGGGAAGCTTCACCCTGAAAACTCACTGTATTTCTCTGGAGTAGTAGGGAAGGAAGGTGGGGGTGCAGTCAGAAATATTAACAGACTTAAAGAAAAGCTTAAAGCCTCAAATCCTATCTTCCCATGACACGAGGACCTTCTTTAATTTTGCAAGCTTTTCTTCGCTGCTACCCTCAGCACCTTTCAATTCAAAACCACGACTGCTCTTTTCCCCCTGACGCTGTAGAATAATGTCTTTTAGCCTTTATTACACTTCACAGCTCCTATTCTTCACTGTCAGCAGCAGTGCCGGGCTGAGGTCCTTATCTTGTGCAGTTTGTATAATACCTCCGAACTAGAACCAGGAAAACCAGACTGAAATAAGTGGAAGATGTTCCAAGTAGCTGTAGGCCTCCTACATCCATACAGACATCCTACAATTGTTTTGCATCTGTTTTTACTGATTTTGCATGTGTTGTGGTTGTTTAACATCTCTTTTTACTCGTGTTGTGTCTCCTTGTGGTCATTTTGAAGTCGTTTGATTTAATTTTATACAAGAAGGGGTTAGGTTTAGGGCTGACAGTCATTTCATACAGAGGCTCTGTTCCAGGGACATCGTGACCCTTTGGGCCCGCGGGCCTGTGTCCACTAGGCCCATTCCATAATCCATCCATGTTGCCTCAAACATCTTGTGGGAAAAAAAAAGGATAATTTCTTAAAAGGTTAAACGCATGATCTGTGCACAAAAAATGGGACAAAATACAAAAGGAGTCATGGTTACAGCAATTAATTTGGTTTTGCACCATGCTAACAGCGGCAAGCTTTACAAGCTATTACAGCTGACGTGTTACTAAACAACTCCATGCTTACACATCCAGTCGAATGTGAGTCCCGTGGTGTTTCATCTCCAGTTTGGTCAGACAGCTCATGAGAAAACAACATATCTGAGTCTCCTTAGCTTTTCTTCACCAGCCACACGTCAAGCAAAAACAATGAGGTCAAAGACACCAGGAGCTCAGGGTGTCAGTTCCCAGTGGGGATTACATTCCCCTTTTTTATTTTGAAGGTTCTCTTTAGAAACTATGAATACAACCTTTCCTAAACTTTAACAAATCTAAATATCCACATTAACAAAAAAGCTTTATTATATGCCATTTTTATTAAGTTTTGTTGTGGAGGACAGCATTGAAATAGAGAGGAAGACCCTGCACACTTCAACTTGAATTCCCCGAAGGTTTTATTGGCAATGCTTTGATTCGAGCTAAATCTTGATCCGGTCTGTGTGTGTCTTCCTCACCCTCCCTTTTGACATGTATCTTACTGTCCGTCTTCCCACGAGCCATCTACATAAATAAACGACCTGGCACATCAGGAAAGACCCAGCAAACCCTCTCAGCTGCAGTCAGCAGCCACGGTGGAGAAGCAAGGGGCAGGAATGCAGACACAGCTGGCTCTCAGCTGGTGAATCCGTCCAGTAAACAATAACACGCAGAGAAAATGCAAACAGTAGGTCTACTTACAATAATGTGTTTCCTGAGGAATGGGCTTTCTTGTCCTTATATCAAAAAGTGTCTTTGTTTGACCTTCCTCAAAAAAAACCAACACTAGATTATGAAAGTGACTGTTTAAAGTTTTGTTTAAACTTTAAACTAATTTAGAACGAAGGCTGAGGCAGATTTTAATCAAAGCAGAGACAGGAATGTGCAGGTGCAAGACAATGCCCCTGGAAAAATGACCCGTATTCATATAATTGTCTTTATACAGAATTCTGTATAAACAGACAATTTGTCAACATGTTTTATTAAAGCCATAAGAGAAATGTATTAAAAGTGCTATGGTTAATAATAATCACAAACGTTAATAATTCCACAAGAGGCAGAGAACGTGGTTCCTAACTGGAAGTGGTATGAATTCTCATGTCCAATAATTTCTAAAGCCTCTTTGTTTCTCGCCTCTGTTGTTGGACTGCTCCTTTTTAGACGGCCGGGCATACCCACTGCGTTACCATAGTGACGGCAGTGGAAATCCAGACAGCTGGAATTAATAACAAATTCTCCAAACATAAGGACCGATTGACATTTACACTGACGTTTCTCAGCAGTGTAAAAAATATCTGGCAGTCACTCACGAAGGAGGAATCAGAGTTCTGGTCCTGGTGAGTCACGTCGCTGATCACACAAAGGTTAAAGTATAAAGTACTTTTTAATATCATATAATTAATCGACATATAGAATGGTTGTTTTAAAGATTACTCTACTACGCTACTCTTAATCTATAATTCATCTCCATCAAGTCTTTTTTGGAACGGCTTCTAACTGCTCTGTGAGTCTGAGGAGGGTGTAGACAGCCAGATGACTCCAGCGGTCTGTAAGAAGTTTCTTTGCGCCCACCAGCTCGCCTGAGGGGCGTATCGCTCTGTTAACGGTGTCCGCCTCCGGCTCCATTCCCTGCGCAGGTCACTCATAACCAACCACTAGGAATCACTAGCGCAGCACACTCTTTCACACAGTAATGGTCCCAAGTCTGACGGATCTCTGAGCTGAACTCAGGTTTCTCCACCACCAGCAGCACCTGATCTCTCCAAACATCAACTGAACTCAAACCAGCGTCGATTATAAACCGGATTGCTTCGGACACACTCGGCTAACAAACTGCTGACACATGCACCAGGGTTTATCTGTGGCTCGGAGCTGACGTTTTACTCTATACTGTGGCCTTTATAAGAGGCTTATGTATTTACGGTTTATGTGACCTCCTCATGGGCTCATCAGTTTGGTCAGAACAACGAACCTCCATGACTAACTACCTGTAAAATTCATTTGGATACCTTTTCTGCATGGTTATTATAGATATGTTCAATATAAAAGACAGGGAACAGTAGAGACATGAGGTAGGAAACAAAGCACAAGTATTTTGTGCCATAGAGACCAATATCTATATTTATGCTGCTATCAGTGCCCATAGGCGAAACACAGAGCTGGATTTGACCCCAATGATCTCCAATGCTGATGTCTGTGTGTGTGTTCATGTGTGTTTGTGTGCGAGAGAGAGAGAGAGATAGAGAGCGTGTGTGGGTGGTAGTATCATCCTTCATGGATGTGCTCTCACTCGTTGCCACACTGCTCACTTATGTTCACTCGGCTCCGTCCCATTCAGTGTAGAACAGGTCTACCTGCAGTATAATACACACAGAGATAAGCTCATAACATGTTCAAATGTGCCATGCATCATGTCTCAACTACAGTTTCCCCGGCATGAACGACATCACAGTACATCACACCTGACACCACCACACCACGTGATAGAACGCACCTCAAATGCGAGTTGACACTGCACAAGCAGGCGAGAAATGAAGACACAACCCACTGCACAGCCCTGCTATTGTCAGCCTCGTGCTTGGGAATGTGATGTGGGATAAAATTACGCAAAGTAGAATCCATGACATTTCGTCAAGCCTCCCAACCAGACAGCTACTGTTTCAGTCGCCCATGACGCTCACTGCAGCGGCCCAGACGACATGTACCGACCACTGCAGCAGAAAAGTACGAGCGGGTTCCTTTCTCTGCGACTCTGTTCACTTAACAGGAAGAGTCATTTCACTTGGCCATTTTTCCTATCGGGTTATGATGAATATGTACTAAGTAAAATTTCAGACATCTGGGGTCACGGCAACATCACCACGCCGATGGAAAAAGAAACACAAATAGTTCGGCAATCAAACAGGTTGTGGGGAAAAAAACTGGCATTTCCAGGTAGCAGTTTATTTGGTGCTAAACACCTGAGATCCCAGAATTCCCTAATTACACGAGAAAACAACATGTCGGGCAAAATTACAGCAACTACAGCAGGCAATCACCCGCGCTGCTTTAGCAGACTTCTTAATAGCGATGTTAATGTTATAGAAATGACTTTGGTGAATACAAAAGTGATCACACACCCAGTTGCGAGTTCATTAGGAACAGCTGGCTAAAACTGATGCAGGCTAATACAACAGTCCCGCAATAAATCCTCCCTTCATGGAGGCGATAATGTTCAGCTCTAGTCGAAACTGTTTAAGAGAGGCGTTAAATCTACTTTATGATGATTTTGGAGGATGTAGTTTGTGGTGCTGCTGAATTGTATTGCAGAGCTGAGAGGTGTTTGAAGAGAAGAATATTCAGTTGCTGTTATTTATTTCTACTGGGCATTCTGATATAAATAACCTAATAATAATCCTTACAGCTGCTGCAAGCCTTTCAGTCTGTTTCAACGTGCCAAAGACAGTGTCACTATAACTCTGCTGGAATGGGCAAGGGAATTTTAGAGACCTCTAAATGAGAGATGGAGACAGAAGACAACAGAGAGAAAAGAAAGAAAGAAAGGAGATATTTGCAGCTTTGATGGTACAACACAGAATGAAAGCCAAAAAGGACAGTTACGAGAGGAGACGAGGCAAATTGGGGATTTCATAATTACATGTATAACATCAGAGTGAATGAGAGGATGGAAAGAAAGGATGGAGGGACAAGAAATGAGTATTGCTCAGAGGGAAAGAAGACAGTGTTTGAATCTGTCTTGGAGAGAGATCAACTCAACAAGTCATGTCAAGAGCTCAACAGCTGAAGAGTCTCGCTTTCTTCATACATGAAAAAAAACATGATGGGAGGTAAATAAAAGTTCTTGAAGAAACCGAAGCTTCTCTGATATTAAGTCATTATCTAAAACCTTCCTCAGGTTTAGCATTGAACATCAGACTATGAGCAATTTACAAGGAAGGAAATACTTTTTTTTTGTTGTTAAAATCTCTTACACACAACCACACACACATGCACATACAGAGTAAAACACCAAGCTGTCTCAGTGCACTTATTGCCTTGTCCCCAGGCTCACAAACAGGAAGCACATCCTATGTCCTGATTCTACACACACACACACACACACACACACACACACACACACACACACACACACACACACACACACACACACATTCCAGGAGATGTGCACCTAATCTCAGCTGGAGGGGAAAGGGGATGCTGGTAATGGTCACTCTCTCCTGTGTCTTTATTTCCGCTGGAGGATGTTCACAAATAAATTGTGAACTCCGACTCCAACAAAAAGCCACAACAAAGCTTTTCCCCTGTGCAATTCTTTCGCAATGAATTCAGCGTCATACTTTTGTGCCGTGGTGAGAAAGCCACCTACTGTAGGCGAGAGCGTCCTGTGAGAGTCTGGATTGTGTGAATGCATTTGCAGCGGAGGAATGATTTATGCAGTGACACACAAGGAGAGAGAAGAGTTTCCCAACTCTTCTGGACAAAGACTTCAGGCTTTTCACACAGATTTGAAAAGTACAGTTTTTACAGACAGTCTCACGCGCACACACACACACACACACACACACACACACACACATACAGTGATCAGGGTAAGGAAGCTTTCTGACAGGCAATGAGCTCATGAGATCTGAATGTCTTCCTGTGGTGAATGCTTTTCTGTGGCTTTCTTACAACTATTCCCCCTTTTTTCTTCTTCTTCTTCTTTTTTTCTCACACTTTTAGTCTGTCCCCCTCCTCACACACAAACAACTTTCTCTCCCCGTGTTAATTCTTTTATCTCTTCCATTTAGAGTGAATATAAGAAAACAAACAAAAAAAAGCTTAATTCTGGATTTAGTATTCTTAATCTGCTGAGCTGTTGCGTATTTTTCCTTCTCCAGGAATAACAGGTTTTGTGTTGCTAGGTTAGCGATTTAGCTCTCAGTTTAATGTGTCAATCTGTGGGTTGGTTAGTGTGTGTGTGTGTGTGTGTGTGTGTGTGTGTATATGTGTGAGAGAGAGAGAGCGGGAGCGTGCGTGTAAACATTAAGCTTGACAAATGGCCAGTGGTCTAAATCAGACTCAATTAAGATTTATGGTGGGCGAGGTGCCCAGAGTAAAGAATTTCGACAAGTTTAAGTGTGGATGTGCTTGGATTTGTGTGTGTGTGTGTACGTACACAAGCGCACAGCCTTTCTGCAGCAAAATGTTTATTTCCTATTTTAACTGGACAAATAAAATCTCTATAAAAGCAGGTAAAAATGAAACGGGACAGTCACCGACGTGTCAGAGCTCTCACATCTTGAAACAAATCTTGAATCGTTTTACACTACGAGTCCTTTAACGGCCTTACAGCTAACAGCAGAAGCTATACCATAAACACACTGAAAATGGCTTTCAGATGTCTTTCCAACCACATATGTGCGCCTGACATCAGAGCAGCACGGGCGTCCTTCATAATTGGGGTGTTTGCAGATATGTAATTGCAAACACACTTAACACAGCTGGAACGTTACTTTGAATTATGCAGAATTCACGTCAGCAGGTTAAATATAAAGCCTGCACCAGGAGAGGAACACGCATGTGCGAGTGTGTGTTGTGATGACTGGGTTTTAGACCTACAAGACATTTTTGCAAAGGGAGTAAATTTGCTCCTCCCACCTTCGACAGCTTATTTGAGGCCGAGGCTTTTAGTCTGAGGGTTAAAGTTAAAATAGGATTAGGGTGAGGTTAGGGTTGCAGGGCAGATGGTTACGGTTAGAGTTATGAGCCAGAAAATCAATGGTGATAAAGGGTGCTTGCAAATATA
>NW_019174266.1:4762602-4837847 GCF_002260705.1 Seriola dumerili
TCACCCCCACCCCCCCCATCTTCCCCTCTTCCAAGACATGGCACACTGCTCTTTCTGTGGTATCCAACCAAAAACAACTGGACCATTTAAGGGGGTCGCTGTGCAAATCACAGCTTTCTAATCAAGGGGGAGTAGTCAACAGAAATGGTCCAAATGGTCGGATGCAGCTACTTCTGTGCCAGAAACTTGCCGTTACGCTTTATGGCACATTTGAATGGGTTGCTAAATGCTCAGAAATTGCTGTGAATATGAAACAGAATTCAGTCCTTGTGTTTGTGCTTTTACTGCCTGAAGTCTCTTGGCTGGAGGGTTGCTTGGCAGACGGAGGGCCGGGTGACCTCAGTCTTCTGGAGAGGTCAGTTTCTTTCACAGAGAAATCCCGCCGTGGCCATTATGCCTCTCCCTTGAACCCCGTGGGCTGAGGGCAAAACTAAAACTGACAGGAAGGTAACTCAGGGCAACGGTCAATGCTACAGCTAGCCTCTGTTGCCCCCCGTGTTGTAGGAGGACACTGAAGTGGTCTTTTTTTNAACGGCCTTACAGCTAACAGCAGAAGCTATACCATAAACACACTGAAAATGGCTTTCAGATGTCTTTCCAACCACATATGTGCGCCTGACATCAGAGCAGCACGGGCGTCCTTCATAATTGGGGTGTTTGCAGATATGTAATTGCAAACACACTTAACACAGCTGGAACGTTACTTTGAATTATGCAGAATTCACGTCAGCAGGTTAAATATAAAGCCTGCACCAGGAGAGGAACACGCATGTGCGAGTGTGTGTTGTGATGACTGGGTTTTAGACCTACAAGACATTTTTGCAAAGGGAGTAAATTTGCTCCTCCCACCTTCGACAGCTTATTTGAGGCCGAGGCTTTTAGTCTGAGGGTTAAAGTTAAAATAGGATTAGGGTGAGGTTAGGGTTGCAGGGCAGATGGTTACGGTTAGAGTTATGAGCCAGAAAATCAATGGTGATAAAGGGTGCTTGCAAATATAGGGACACAGATATAAGTAAGTGTGTGTGTGTGTGTGTGTGTCCGTGTCCTCTGGGACCATCATTTATCACTGCATGGACTCCCTTCACTGTTAACTGGGGAGCATTTTTAGCTGGTGTCTAAAGGAACAAAAAGGTGTTCTCCAAAGGTCAGTCTCCCCCTCCCTGTCTTAGTCACTCTTCTCCTCCCTCAGCGTCCCTCTGTCCCTCTTCCCACCCCCCCACCCTCACCCCCACCCCCCCCATCTTTCCCTCTTCCAAGACATGGCACACTGCTCTTTCTGTGGTATCCAACCAAAAACAACTGGACCATTTAAGGGGGTCGCTGTGCAAATCACAGCTTTCTAATCAAGGGGGAGTAGTCAACAGAAATGGTCCAAATGGTCGGATGCAGCTACTTCTGTGCCAGAAACTTGCCGTTACGCTTTATGGCACATTTGAATGGGTTGCTAAATGCTCAGAAATTGCTGTGAATATGAAACAGAATTCAGTCCTTGTGTTTGTGCTTTTACTGCCTGAAGTCTCTTGGCTGGAGGGTTGCTTGGCAGACGGAGGGCCGGGTGACCTCAGTCTTCTGGAGAGGTCAGTTTCTTTCACAGAGAAATCCCGCCGTGGCCATTATGCCTCTCCCTTGAACCCCGTGGGCTGAGGGCAAAACTAAAACTGACAGGAAGGTAACTCAGGGCAACGGTCAATGCTACAGCTAGCCTCTGTTGCCCCCCGTGTTGTAGGAGGACACTGAAGTGGTCTTTTTTTTTCGGAACAAACTGAAAGCTGTGTAGTTTTACTGTATGGGGTTGTTGTTACTACTTTTATCTTATGTAAGGGAGGGTAGGATTTCACCCGGCTTCCTTTTTGATCAATTCAAACAACCTTGAAGATGCAGCAACACATTCACGCAGTGTGAGGTCAAAAAGACGGCAGATAAACAGGTTTTCTCTTTTGCCGGTTTCACTAGATACTTGTACCGATTTAGTAGTAATGGAAGTTTTCCACCCACCTTCACATAATGTGTCTGCCAACTCACATTTGTGCCCTCCCACACATGTCCACACACTCATGTACACACAGACAAACACACAATCACAAAGCAGATGAGAACAGAGTGTCCAGATATAGTAATAATAATCTCGTGCTGTGCACTGATGTGCTAGCTGTGTTGGCAGTTTTCTGCTGCACCGCTGAGAGCAGCGGGCTGTACGCAGCACCGAGCATCTCACTCAGGAAAAAACAGATTCTGCTGTTTTCATTTCAATATTCTCCTCGTTTCCGTGTCACAGCCAGAGGATCTGAAGTATCAATAGTCTGTAGATAAGCTACAATAACTCTCAAAAGCCCCTTTAACAGCTATGGTAACATAACACTGACAAAAATAAAACAAGACAAACTCCCTGTTATGGATTTACTATTGAAGCTTCAAGTGCTGTATCTGCAAGATGATTTACAGTAGAAATAAATGGAAGTGAATGGCTGCCTAGAAGGTGGAGACAATATTTAATTAGTAATGTTTCCATTGCAGTTTTGCACAATTATTAGTCAACAAAACACAATGCCAATGGTCCGTGTTTCCATTGAGTGATGAGCTGGGTTTTCTCCTCTTGCAATATCACTGAAATTAAACATGGCGTGGGATTTCCAGCATCTGCTTAGTGTCGGGACGGGGGACTTTGACTGCAGCCCCCGCAATAGCTGTTGTGGTATTTAATCAAAGGCGACGAGGGCATCGGGTGCACGTAACGACAGAAAGGCAAACCACTTATATCCGGCAGCAGCCACGTATCAGGGATGTTTTTTGGAGATAAGAGTCTGCGATGTTTTTGGATGTCATGTGACTTCTAATGCGGAAAGAGTGTTGAAAAATCACCTCATGCGAGCGTATACGTTCTTTTTTTTTTGCAACATTTGACTTTTTTCTTTCTTGTGTTTCTTAGTTTGTAATGTTGGCCGTCAGAGTGAAAATACTGAATATGTTCAGTCAGAATAAACATTTGTGGTCTGTCATTTGTGGAGGGCTAATGGACTAACATGCACTCCATGTAACTGTACTATCACTGAGTCGAGGGCCTGTGTTGCACGTTTTCTTTTTGGCTCTTTGTGATGCACAAACAAATGCTGGAAAAAAAAAAATTAAAAAAGAAAGAATAGGCATTGTTTGTATTTTGCAGTTCTTTGCATTTTGATTCATGAACAGTAGAGCATCATCCATTTCTTAAGAAATGCCTCAGCAGTGGTAAAAAATCTTGGCCCACCACTGTGGCAGCATTTGGCATATTTACACACAGCGGGTGGATCCTGCTCATAAACCTACAGTTTAACAACATCATCCAGCAATTTAAGGAGGCATTACCCTCAGGTATTTCACTAATCATATTATGGTTTTCAATTTGAGGGATTATAATATTTGGTAGAAATATATGGGATAAACCTCCAGACGTAAAGAAATGATTGCCAGTAGACTGAACTGTCAGTATTAAGAAGCTAGAGAACTTGTGGTCCTGTCTCACAGAGGGCCAGCGGGGCCACGTTTGAAAGCAAAGGCCATGGATTTAAACATGCAATGACCTATTTTCTCTGTCAACATTTTGTGTGAAAGGAGTGAATGGTAGTTTCTCTTCCGTAGCTTGATCTGTCAATTGCAATGAAAAACATGTCAGATATATTACACAACTAGTGCCGGCAACTTCTACCATCTGTAAATGCTCCCAGGTTTACATTCATCAGCACTGCGGTAGATGATCTAGCTAGTAATGTTTGTGTGGCTGCTGTGGAAAATGAATCCTGGATGAACTTGTTCAGGGATGAACAATAACCAGTATAATGTTAATGCTTTTATCGCTACAGAATCTTGATTGATGTGTAAATACAGATTCATCATGGCGGGAGGAAGAGAAACAACTTATTTTCCCCAGAAACAGCAAAAACAGACCAACTGGAAAAGCTTTAATACTTTACTTGGAAAAACCTGCCGCTGTAAAAATATTAGAATCTGACGTCAGTGTTGGAAGATTAAACGTCTAAACATCAAGAATCTCAAGGAACACCACCAATGTGAAGTCCTCTTGATCTGTAGGATCTATTTACAAAGAGCAGAGTAGCTCTTGGAAAAAAAAAAAAACTAATGGGTGTGTGGGTGTGTGTGTGTGTGTGTGTGTGTGTATGTGGTCTGATACCAGCACAGGTTGCCAGCCTGACAATTTGCTATTTTGTCATAAAGGACATGACCTGATTGGTCAATGTAAAATCTCTTAAATTTGGGTTTGTATTGACATTTTATTTCTCCCTTCTTCCACTTAATGGATTGTTGATGCAAAAAGTTTTACAGCAAAAAAAAAAAATGCTTATAAGTTGGAGCGCTGCGAGTCTTGTTGAACAACTCTTGATCTTCTGATTGAGTTATTGGTTAATCAGATATGCAGACGTGTTGACGAGGAGGAGATGACCCGAGTAACTCCGAGTAATTCTGTGTTTAGTTGACGTGTTGCTGCTCATAAGCCGAAACCACATGAACAACATACAGCATGTACATTATTTCTCATTTAAAAAGATGACTGTCATTCTTATTCTGCATGCATAAACTCCAACGTCCCTCTTGCAATGTCAAAAGATCAGGTCAGACAATACAAATCTTCTGACACTGAGTAGGCATTGCAGGAACTGCATGTGTCTCTTGAATATTGTCAGTCTGTATCTGTGTGCTGAGGGGCAGAAGGTTGTTTAGCCCTGTCAGCATACAAGCACTTGTCGTGTATCCCTCCCAAGGTGACTTGTCTGCTGTTGGCAGGCGGAGCTATGAAAACAGCTCCCTGACTCTCTCTCTCTCTCTGCTTCTCCCACACACCCATCATCTTTCAGATTCCACTGGATAATGTGCTTTCATACCTTTTTTTTTAAATCTTTTTTTATCATACTTTTTTTTTTTTTATTTCTGCAAAGATGTCAAAGCACTTTTTTTTTTTGCCTGTTTTTTCCCCCCCTTCATTCCTTCCTCCTCACCTCATTTCCATACTTGCGTGTAAGAATCAAGATGCGAGCAAAGACGCAAACGAAAAAAAAGAAAAATCAAGTGTGGATTCATTTAAATTCTCTTCAGTGCCTTTGGCCTCGTCTACAGTCAGATTCAGGCTTCGGCTCGATGCCAGCACATGGAACACCTGACCTTTTCCTCTTTCAGTTCTCATAGTGGAGAACGTCCACCTACGCAGCAGCACACACCTCCCACACAGTGTCTCTCACACACAGGCAGAAAAATCTTACTTTGAGAGCGACTGTCTGTGAATCCGTGCAGTTTCGTGTTACAGAGATTTTCAGGCCTGGAAATACAAACCACCACACCGTTCTGTATTAAAGGAACTTTTCCGTGGAAGTTGCAGGTGTGCGACCACAAGTGTGAGTAAATAGGCCATTGTCCTGTGTCGCCAGTAGGTCATCTATTTTAGTCCAGGTTAATTCTCTACATGGGAGTAGGTGTGCTAATTTCCTCTCTCTGTGTGTCTCTTCCTGTCTGTCTCTCTCTCTTTCTCTTTCTCTCTCTCTCTCTGTTAATTGATTAAGAGGATTCAACTGGCTGGTGCAGCGTTAAGCACAGACTGCGACCACCAATACACACTCAGGTGAACACAAACACTCACCCAAGCAGTGAGTAACACATTTGCTGTTGAGAGGACACTGCAATGACATATAACTATTCCCTTAAGGATTTACCATAATCTCAACCATACTGCTATTCGCCTCACCCCAAGATTAACTTAAAAACTAACATTAACCAAATATGAAGCCATAACCCTAAAATTTAGGGGTTTGCCTTGTGGGAACCTGCTTTTTATTCTGAAATAAGGGGGTTGAGTTCCCGTAATGTGACTGCTGGAACTGGTTTTTTACATTTACATTTATTAATTTGGTAGATGCTTTTGTTTTAAATTATTTACAAATGGGATATAATCCAAACCGCAACAGATCAAGGAGAAGCTACATCACTGCATCACACTGACACAATAGAAATGCAAAATACTCAAGTCATGTTTCCTTGTAAAGTGCTTCGAAATTCACTTTAAGCCATTATTTGCATACTGTGATGGTCTTTCTGTTAATTAGGATTATAAATCACTGTTTGTCAAAATCACAGTAGGGCTTTAGGAGATACACGCTACTCCCTGCAGCTGCTAGCAAACAAAACAGCCAATCAGTATGGACCTGCTTATCAGCTCCTTTATTCTTAATAATAGAAATGAACAAAACGTCTTAAAACCACCAAACCTGCCAAACAATATCTCCAACAATTCATTTCCCAACAATCCTGCACATGCAGTATGATAACTGAGTGTGAAAGGAAGTCTTATACAAAAATCGCACCTAAAAGAAACAGTTTTCTCTTCAGATTCCAGGCCTTAGCTTCCCTTAACACAAAGTCTCATCTAAATAAAGTTTATACAGCTCCTTCACAAATAAAAATAATAACTTCTTCATACCCACAATGCCTGTGAAACACTGCAGATTAGGGAATATAGTCACAGAATTTGACTGGTTTTATCATAACCAGTCTGCATTTCTAATGGCAACACAGTCACACAAACACACATCCTCAGGAAGCAGCATCCTGACAACCTGCCTCAACCCAGCAACTCCAGCACTATACTCAAAAACTCCTCCTCGCTCCTCCACAGCCAAACACAAAAACACACTAAAGAGAATAAAGTCTTCAATAACCTTCACCTTCCAGTCTGACCAGTCCAAGCCCCAAAATCACCCGGTGACAGCCTGTAAGTTGTTCCCCATCCGAGGCGGTCTTACCTTTGTGACAGTCATGCAGAATCACTGGGTGAGGAGCAGGCCAGTGTCCCCCTTCAAGCAGAGAGCAATGCCGCAGGAGTGGAGGAGTGATGAGGAGGAGAGGAGGGCAGCTCTGCTGAATATGCAGAGAGAGAGAGAGAGAGAGAGAGAGAGAGAAGAGGAGGGGACAGACAGGTTAGTGTGTCTGGCTCACTAAGTACCGAGAGGGTGATTGCTGCTGCAGTGAAGTAATGGCTGGCAGTCTGCGTGCGGTTGGTTACTACAACAGGGAAAAGCTCCCCGCTAGGATACACCCCTCCCTCACCAGCTGCACACACGCACTGATGATGCGCACGAGGTCTGGCTGCCCTACTCCGTCTCTCCCTCCCTCCCTCTCTCTCGCAATATGATTAGTGGTGGGCAAATACAGCTTATTGATGAGCAGTCGGACAGGGCTGCAGGGGGGGGGGGCAGTGCTGCGTGGGACAGGAGGGGAGAGGACTGCAGGAACTGAGGGAGGGAGGGAGGGAGTTGGACGCTGTGTCGCAGTCTGCTACTCGGCGTGGAGCTATCTGCACATCGTCCGGACAGAGATGCAGTGCTGCCACCGGAGCAACGTTCCGCCGCTATTGGGCGGGGGCAATGAAATGTTCCCAGGTCGCAGGATCCGGTTGAAGTTCATATTCATTTTAAGAGCCTGGACATCCGATCATCACTAAAGCATCATGCAAGAGAGCCAATGAAACAAATTGAATTGTCATAGTAGTCATATTGATATTAAGGTAGGCCTATATTGTTTTAATTTAGGATGTCAGTGTCATTGAGCAACATAAGAGAAAAACATTCCACCTTAAAAGTTCCTGGTAGCTGCCTTAGACACAATGGCAGTGTTTGTTAACTATTTCTTCAGTCCTGTTCAAACTGATATTGAAACTATTTTCACCCTTTGTCCATAGTTGTGTTTAAGTTGAATTTTCTGAATTTCTAGTGAGCATTTGATTCACGTGCGCTGTAAAAGAAAAGTTTTCACAGATCCTCTAAACATGCATACCTGTGACGGTGCCAGAAAATGACAGTCAGATTAAAAACAGATAAACTGAGAAAAACAGACAAATAAACCTGATAATTAACATCTATTATTATTATAAATGTCTATTATCATACCGATCTGCCAGCCAGTCTCTCGCTCCATCCTGCACTCACTCATAAACAAGACCCCCGAGATACTTACACTTCTTCACTTGGGGCAGAAACTCCATCCCAACCCCAGGAGAGCAGTCCAACGTTTTCCGGCAGATAAGCATGGCCTTCGGACTTGGAGGTGCTGACCCGCATCCCAGCTGCAAACTGCCGCAGTGCATGCTGAAGGTCACGGTCTGATGAAGCCAACAGAAGCAAATCATCTGCAAATAACAGAGAGGAAATTCTGAGGCCCCCAAACCGGACACACTCTCCCCACCCCAGCTGCGCCTTGAAATCCCGTCCATGAAAATCACAAACAGGATTGGTGGAAAGAGGCAATCCTGGTGGAGGTCGACACCCAACAGGAACATGTTTGACTTCTTACCAAGAATACAGACACTCTCACTTTGGTTATACACGGACCGGATAGCCTTCTTCAGTCGGTCAGAGTCTCCTTTTCAGCACTCTGGCACAGACTATCCACAGGAGGCTGAGCAGTGTGAAGTTAGAAGTTCTCCTCCCCTGCTGAAAACAGCCTGGACTCAGCCCTGCTTCAACATCCTGAAATGCCAGATGTTTGCCAGAACCTCCTTGAGGCCAACCGAAAGTTCTTCTCCAATGCCTCCCTGAAGTCCTCGCACCAGCGGGTTTTTGCATCTGTGCACGCCGCAGCTGTAGCCACAGCACCTTTGGCCTGCCGGTATCTGGCTGCTGCTTCACGAGATCCCTGGGCCAACCGCGCCCGAAAGGCTTCATTCAGCTTGACAGCTCCTCTCAACACCGGTGTCCACCAGTAGGTTCTCAGATTGCCGCCACAAGAGGTACCGACAAGCTTTTTTTTAACCACAACTCCTGGCAGCTGCATCCCCAATGGAGGCTTTGAACGTGGCCCACTTGAAATCCACATCCCCAATTGTTTTTTTGTTTTTTGTTTTTTTTTACAAATGCACACTTATTTTTTCTTATCTATTCTACAAGTTCACAAAGTGAGAAATGTTTATTTTTTACTTAAAATTAATTTCACTTACCATCATTAAGTCAGGTGCAGGAAGCTTCCCTCATTCGACCGGCACAGCTCCAGCTGTAGATACAGTTAAAATGAATCCTGGGAAAATATTAAAAGTTCCCCTTTAACTGACAGGATAACTCAAAACTCATTTTAAGTGTTATAATGACTCTAAACCAAACATCTCTGTCTACTAAAGCAGCAAAAGATTGATCAATCATCCTTTTAAAACCTCATTATACTGCATATACTGTAATCTTAAATTTAAATGTTGATCTCAGTCTCAAACTAAGATGAATCTCTCAAAGAAATCATAATCGGTGATGTCTTCATTTTGGAGTACTTTTCTTATGTTTTCTTTTCCTTGTGAGGACACTACTAACACAAAGACACCCGCCCACACTCCCAGAGTTACACATCTTTGCCACAGTAATTGTCTAAATGGAGATATAAGGGAACGATTCCAACTCAGTTGCCATGGCTTAACTTCCCGTAGCTGTCTGAGGCTCTTCTCTAGTAGCAACCCACAATACTGGCTTTGTTTTGATCATCTACATGTACATAGTATGACCCCAATCTCAGTCTTTAGGAGCGTCATCTGAGCACCTACTCTCAGCATTTCCTGTCTAGAACAATAGTATTTCCTGTGTCTGTGTGAATATTATGGGTGGGGAAGGAGGGTCTTCAAAATCCATGAGAGAATAAATCCGTAATTCAAGACTGTCATTGAAGTTGGGACGTGGTAGAACCCAGCTGTCCATTATCAAGGCTGCCCTGTTGCTAACAAAATCTCAATGGTATCATCATAAGTTGTACTTTATTGTAAAGAAACACATCATGAGGGATTCATGCTTTTGAGTGCTAAAATAAACGACTTACCAAGCTTAGAGCCAAAAGCACAACAGAGTCAGTGACGGCAGGTAGAGAGTCTTTACTGGACTGTTTAACACAAGGCAAACAAACAGGAAAGCAACAAAACAAAATGGTAGCAGGCAGAATCGTAGTCAAGCAGGCAGGCAAGCAGTCAGGAAGTTATGCAACCTAAGGCCTGAAAAGCTTGTGCACAAAGACGCTCAGACAACTCGTGAACGGAAACAGGGAGGTATATATACAGAGGGGACAATTAGGTAAATGGAAACAGGTGTGTGTAGGGGCGGAGCAGCCAGCAGGTGGGCAGAGGGGGGTGGCTGGCTCTGAAATGACATGAGAGTTAGTGACAATGAAAACAAGGAACTGGCAGACACACCAGATGGAAGGTGAGAACTGCGACTGAATCGCCTTTTTCTGAAAAGGCCTTTCATTACATCCTCGAGAGGTTTTGACATTTCAGCTCATTTGAGTGAAGAGAACATAAGTAAATTAGTCATTTCTATGACCTGCAGGAGTATGATCCAGTGTGAAATTTATATGCTGTGCCATAGCGCTGACTCATGCAAGTCCAGTTCTTCAGGATGTTGGAAGTACGTAATCTTTCCAACTGACACCATGAAAAAGGTGTGGGAGGAAAATACATCATCCACCGGGTGTAGGTGGCAAATAGGGGATCTGCAGACCTGGAGGAGCCACCGTGTCGCCCGTGTTCCACCGCATGTCTACAAGCTCCAATTCAAATAAAATGGAGGTGGGAGGAGAGAACATGTTTTAGAATTTTCACAGTGAAAGTCAATGTGCATGGATGTCAACAATATTCATTGTGATGAATGGAACAATAAACAGCAGTGATCAAAGTCTGTCGTAGCTGCTCCACATCCATGATTCCCGTCTGTTCCAGTGAATTACCGTGATCTGTTTTGCATTAGGGATTTAATTTCCTTGTTGTTTACTGTTCTGACCCTCTGACAGCTTTGTAACTTGGGGGAGTCCACCATATTTAGCGGTTTGCTGCCCTCTTGTGGTGAAATCATATTATTACCTCCAAGGTGACTAGTACTGTATATTATGTGAAATGTACTTATTTTTTTCCAGACTAACTTCTTCTTAACAAGGTTTTTAAACTAACAAGTATAAATGATCGCTATGTGGAATTTTGAACTAATTACTTACCAATGTACTGTAAGTTTATACTCTAGAGAATAAAGATTTTTTTAATCACTCCTCTATGAAACCCAGGTAGAGCATAAATTATAATAAATAAAAAGAAACAGTGGAAGAGTTGGTTTCATAAAAACCATCATGGTGAGGAGAACAATCAATGAAAAACCAAAGTTATTCAACAATCAGACAGAAGAAAATCCAACCTTTGCAATTTTCTGGGGTGAATCTTTACCAATTTAGAACATTTAACTATGGGAAAAAAATAAGCTTTATAAAACAATTTATGCATGAGACATGTGTGCTGATGAATGAAAGAACCACGAGAAGCATGGGACTTGAGTCAACTCATTTACTGAATTATACCTAGAATAGCTTATTTAATGCAAATAAACAACCCTCTCTGCACCTTTTCTTATTGGTGCAGTATTAGGTTTAAGCAGCTGTTGATATAACTTTAATTCAAATTTGAATAGGTTAAGATCAGCAGGAATGTTTTAGGATCAATGCAAGCAAAACACCCATAGGTCGTCTGACAATATTTGTTGCTGTTTTAATAAAGACATTTTTTAAAATTGTAATAGATCAGCTTGTGAGCTCTCCACAGCTGATCAACCCTATAATTGCAGCTCTTCTGGTAACAGTTTGCAGCAATATGATGTTCACAAACCTGAAACTTCACCTACTGGCCTCACATTTGCAATATATTTTCACATGGATTCCCTTCATTGTTTTAATAATCCTGTTGACGCATCAGCTCTCAGTGGAACCCCTCATGATTCATTCTCCCACTAACTCGAGTGTGAGGCAGTGATATCCTGTAAGGCATTATTTAATAAATCCGCTTAGGAGATGACTGTTGCAAAAGGCAAAACAGATGAATCTGATGTAAACAGCCGCTGTGCCCACTGATTCAAGCTGATGACCTCTCACAGAAAACCGGCAAGTGTGCGCAAACCACAAAAAAAAAAATAGAAAGCTCACCTAAGGACACCGTCTATTTTGGCCCTCCAGTTGACTCACCATTCACAAACCACATGATAATAATAGTCAATGGGATGACTAATCTTGCAGACATCAGGGGTTGAAACTTCCCATCGACCATCTCAGAAACTGAACTGTACCAACATTTAGTGGCTGGTGTCCCAGTTGACCATACTGGCTCCAAATGGTCCCGCCTTAAGCCAACACAAAAAGTAAAAAATTTAACAAATTAGGTTCTTAATCTATCAACGAAGAGATGCGTATGCTCACGTATGCTGCAGTGAGTTCTGCTGATCCAGAGTCAGTGGATACTCTCCTCATCTGGCCTTTATTGGTTTATTAAACTCTGTAAACTAGTATTGGGAACTGCAACAAATCCGCAGCACAAAACCTCCACAACAAGCCCTCAACTGCTATTTTAAAACACAGAGCTTGAGCACCAAATAAAAATGAATCACTATAAAATATGTCCTGGATTGAGGCCCGTCCACAGGTGGCGCAGTGTTCCTGTGTCTTGAAACGCTCACATGCATCCTGCACATACATTACTCTTTAGCGCTGTAACTAATGTCTGTGTCGTTTGTTAATTCTCCTGCTTTGGTGGCCGGCTGACAGCAGAGGGAGGGAGAGAGATAAGAATGATGGAGGGGAAAGAAAACAATGACATCCAGCGAAGGAGTGTGGACAGATTTTAATTCAGATCTACGGTATATGATGTGCACCACAACCAACTCAACCGCCAGCATGGCCAAGTTCTTATTTATAGTAATGAGCAATTTCGCCCCAGCTCTCTCTCTCTCTCTCCTTTGTACCCTGACTGAGGCCCCCCCCCCCCCCAGATGCCTCAATCACTAGTCCCGCACGCACATGATTTCCCCTCACAGAAATTGTTGCTCTAGTGGAACATTTAATGCACAGGGGCTCAAATTTCGGCTTCTTCAGTGCACAGCACAGTGTTCCAGCCAACCACAGTCTGCACACAAACCACTTCCTTTATCTGAAGCAAAGTGAAGAAGAAGAAGAAGAAGAAGAAGAAGAAGAAGAGGGGTGATAGAGCTGATAGAGGTGGACAGAAATAGGAAATATGACAGCATGTGGCAGTGAGAGTGATTGAGGTTGCAATAGGTCAATCTTGTGTATTTCGTAGAGGCAAACACTGCACGAGCGCGTGCCTCTTTGTGTAGGTGATGCATAGCTCAACCATGAGTGGAGAATTCCACCGTTTATTCACTCAATGCACAAATGTATCGCTGCAGTCTTGCCCCCTCCTTGAGTCATTTTCCACCAGTTTTTAATTCATCCAAGTCTCTTCTCCAGCCACATTTCCCTTCCCAGAGCCTCTCCTCTGCTCTATTTTTTCACCTGCCGGTCATTGGGGCAGATTAACGCAGTTCTCCGATGGAAAGAAAAACCCCCCATCCCATCCCTTCACAGGCCTCACCAGACTTTGATTCATGTCAGTGTCAAGGAGAGATGCTTCTGAAATGAATGCTGTTATAATGTTGTTGTAATTTTCAAAACATTGCATAACCTGTCTTCCTGCTTTATTTTAAAACAACCTTGCTAAAAAGCTGTTGCTGAGTTATTGATAGTTAGGTTTCTAAAGATAAGAGATGATGCAATTAAGATGTTTTAAGGAGGCAGATATATCACTGACTTAGTGTTTAGTGTTGCAACCATTTGGAAAAAGATCCAAACTGAGTAACCACACACACACACACACACACACACACACACACACACACACACACACACACACACACACACACACACACACACACACATACATTCTTTCTTTATTTCTTTATTCCTCTCTGTTTGTTACTGTGTCTTTCTCTTTTCCTCTCTCTCACACACATTCACCACACACAGAGTCTGGAAAACAACACACTCACATTAAGTCAGTGACAGCAGCACAAAGACTTAACATGTGGTAGCAGTTAAGCAGACCTTTGCAATCCAATATACCTCAAATAAAGAAAAAAAAAATCACTGGAAACATAGCACACAACCATCAAATATAGACCCGACAGGAGACAGAGATAACTTTTGCCCCATACGTTTTGTCGAGGTCTGATACCAACGTTCCTCCATTAAATGGCATTAGACAGAAAAGTAAAACAGCTACCCTGCTCTTGTTCACTCATTTTCTCTTTACAATAGCCATGGCCAGGCTATATATTTGGATCTCATAAAAGTCAATAAGCAAGAGGAAAACACATTCATAACTTATAATTCCCCCAAGGATCATGCACTACACTGATTGAGTGAGTCAGTTTGGCAGACACCGTACATTTAAATATTCCTTTGGTCAGCTCGGTCCCCACCAATGAATATGAAGTGCCTTTTATGTTCATTTGGTTTCCATTTGGGGTCAAGTTGAAGGATACCACACTAGCGCTTGATACATTTCTGACTTGTTTCTTTATGTTTTATGGCTTTGCTGTGCCATGAGTTGATGGGGCAGGTATAAACAGATGCGTGACACATTAAAAGAAAAACCTTTAACTGAAATGAGGATGACAATGCCCCCATCCACAGGGCAGGAGGGGTCCCAGAACGGTTTGACGAGTATGAAAATGATGTGAATCATATGCTGTGGCCTTCACAGTCACCAGATCTCAAACCAGTTGAATAAATGGGAGATTTCAGACTGACAGCGCTCTCCACCATCATCATCAAACACCAAATGTAAGGAAAGGGAAGGGAGGCTAGCATTAGGACCCATGCGAGGGGGCAGAGTTGATAAAAATGGGGTAGGAAACTCACCTGGGCCTTTCTTCCTGAGCTGAGGCACACCTGAGAGAGCAGCTGACACCGGCCTTTGCTTGGTGTTTGATTTTTTTCTCGGCTACTTTGTTGAAAATGTTGAAAAACCTGATTCTAATAGGGAAACTGTAGCACCGTGATCTGAACTTCAGAGATAGTACAGATTCAAATATCACCATCTTTATTAAGTGAAACCATGATTTGTATTAACAACGGTCACATTCCCATTCAAATCCTTTCTGTTCACCATCAGTACAAAAATACACAAAAAATTATTAAACGTTTTTTGTCTTTTTCTTTCTTTCTTCTAACCAAGGTCATCTGAGTAAGTTGCGATGATCCTCTGTTGAGATGATGGTAAAACAACAACAGAAGAGGTGTGGACGTGGTTGTGTGGTCCTCCAAACTTAAAAGCAGAGGGGACAGACGTGCTAGCTCCTATAGTCCAGCACTAAGTCCAACGCTCTTTCTTCAATTAGTGCAGCTCCCATCGTTGCTTACACAGCTTGTTTGCCAGCCTGAAGTTTTCACTCCCAGGCTCAGCACTAACTGGCCACGGCTTATCATAAAAGCAGTGGAATGCTATTGAAATCTGCAGAAGTCCGCATCCCTCCAAGGTACTGCCAAAAGTGAAAACAAAGACACTTGAGTCATGTTTGCCTACACATGAGAGTCAAAAAGGCACGTCACTTCCAAGAAATTTCCAGAGAAAGGCATCATGTGACAGCATGAGAACTGCTTCTGGGTGGTTCAGGAATAAAAATAAATTCTCCGAGATCTTTTAAAAACTTGTAATGGTTTTGTAAATTTGTATCTGCTCTTTGACTCCTTCTGTTTTCTGCTCTATTGTTGCATTGTTTATATCTGACAAACAGCTTGAACCCTAACTACTAGGGATTGATTGCATTCCAACTTTCCTCTTGATTGTGTTTGATTGAGCCGGTAATCAAACTTGGAACGCATATGAAGTCTGATTAGTGCCAGCCGCGCCGAAACCAGTGGCATATGTCTAGCACATGGAGCACAAGTGACATTGTGTTGTTCAGTCTGGGAATTTGTCTTGATTCATTATGACATGAGGCAATTTACGTGCAATCTCCGCCCGACAGAGGTATCGAATCGTGTTAAAAAAAAAAGTTCAGGGAAGACTCAAGGTTATCACAAAGATATTACGCAAACAAAAACTTGCTCCAGGCACTGTACTCCTTTAATATTGTTACTCCTATAATATGTTAGTAGGTTCATTCTGATTTGATATATTGAGAAGAATATTGGCATTTCTGTGAGAACATTTCCAGTTGAAAGGTGAAAGGCTTCCTCCACGTTGACAAATAAGAAATTAACGCAGATTGTTGAGAGTTTGTTGTCGTCCAATATCCATGACAAAACAAACAAAGACAGAAAAAGTGTGTTTTCACACTGTGACAACAACAATCCATCTGCAATCTGCTTTGCCTCAACGGTGTCGACGATCTTCTCTAATGCTTCATTATGTTGTGGCTAATAGCTCATACGCACAGTCACATCTGTGTGGAAACAGCTGGTGTTAGGAACAAGTATTTGAAGCTGTGCAAGTGAGTACAACCGCATTAATTAGGTGAGAGGCCGGCATCCCTTTCTGGCTTGAAGGCCAAAAAAAAAACAAATTCAATTGTCTAAATCTCCGTGTTCGTGGTCTTTGAAGGTTGTGTTTCGCTGATCACAGGCATATAGACTGATTACACTGTAAGTGATGGGAAAAGTGGTGTTCTCAGGACATCTAAAGGCACATGACCAGTAATAGAGAAGCAGAAGGAGCACTTTATGAGAATGATTGTAACCAGAACTCCTCAGGTACAGCGTGGACTCAGTGCTCATAAACTGTGTAATTGAACAGGGGGGGGGGGGTCCAGCTGTCCACATCCACAGGGGGTATATTTACCTGTGCTTGGCAGAGGAAAGCTGCTCAGCAGGCAGGGACCCTGCGCAGCTCTGGACCCTGCCCCTGGACTCGCGCTGTCCTCTTACTGTAAATCACAGAGCAGTAGGGGTTGTTGAGAACGTTTTAAAAGTCTGAGTTGGTATTTCCAGCTAAACATCTCATTCCTGGACACCAGCTGTTTGGCAGAGTAAGAATGGGAGACCAGCCAGCTATATATCTTGGTGGTGTTTGGTAAAGGTAGCTGCCTTTTTTTTTCTCTCCATGGCTCATTTTTCAGACTTCGTTATGTAGGGTGTTGTTCACATGTGATGTTCATCATGTTTAATGCAGGGTGTCCGGTATAATCGGCAAGGCTGTGGTGTGTGTGAGAGAGTGTGTATGTGCTGTGTGTTATATACTTCAGGTACCACAAAGGACATTACATCTAATCATTTCATTTAATCCAAGCCTGTTCATATGTCACTAAAGGTGGCACAGGTTAAGAAATGTTTTATATGTATAACTTAGAATACATTTAACTGTATTTGTGAGAGTAAACAAATCTCTCCAAAAGATTTAAATATTGCTTAAAGATATGCTTTTTTCCCCAGTGTAGTCTGTTTATACAACAGAATAAAGAAGAAATCCATTATGTTTAAATGTTGGCAGGAAAACGTGCCTTTGGCTCCACTCCTCCACGATCCCATTCAGCTTTTCAAAGTAAAACGAGATTGATAAATTTGTGTAATATTAGTGATCCTTTTATTGCCGCAGTGATTCATTGTATTTAAGCCTAAACTTTCAAATTATCTTCCCATATTTGTTATAAGGTGCAAGAATTGACTTGCAGTGAGATTTATAAAACATACACAAGGACTTCACTATGCTCAATCATTAACAAATCCAGATCTCACCAGACTCATTTTAACTCGACACATAATCCACTGACAATAATAAACTACAGCCAAGACTTTGTAATTTGTCACACATTCGTGTTTCCTCTCTGGGACAGAATACCAATACTTCATCATAGCCTGTTATCAGTGTTCAGTCATTTAGAATAAACAGTCTGCTTTCACTACCAAACTAAAATCCAAATTTAGCACAAGTGTTTGTTTTTTTATTTGTCTTTTCATACAACAGACATGAGCTAGTGTTAGACTCAGTGGTATACGGCCTGCACTTGATCCAGTTGGGGCTGTGTGCACATGTAATGTTTTTTAGTAGTTGACACTTTGTAAATTGAGTTTGTTCTCTAGAACATGTGTTCCCCATGCACACCAATAATTTGCTGACTTTAATTCCAGTTAAACTCTTTTTAAAAGTCGCACCAGCCTCCTGGGATGTGACGTTTTAGCTGCTAGGAAGCTGCTTTTAGTGCTGGTAATGGGCGAGGGGAAAACACTGCTCCCAGATTTTTTCAGCCAGTTTTGGGACCCAGCAACCCTCCAGTCCTAAAAACGGTGCGAAGGCCATTGTTGCCCCCGTTCACACGTTCATATTTACATTTCAAATTTTCCCCCAGTGTCCCAGGGCCTCTGACTATGGGGGGGGCTTAGGCTGACCCCAGGGCAAGGCCCCTGGTGGTAAGAGGCCTCTGGCATCAGACCTATAGGCTTGGGTCAGTTATCCATCCCCAGTGGCACATGCCACAAATCCAACCTCACATTATATTTAACAAAGACCCACGTCTCTTAAAGTGTTGTTGAACCATGATTAGTTGACTTTGTTAACTGCTTTCTCAGAAAAACGTGTTTGCCTTGAAGATACACTGCTGTGAAGTGTAATGTGTGTTGGTATGTTTATAGAAATATTTATCTTATTTATATATTTTATTTATATTATAATCTTGTATCACAAATATCATTTACCTCTGTTTCTATCTGGAAAACAGTTAACAGTTAGTTTATGCTGAAGTAACCATATTTTCCTTCATTTTGTAAAACCTCAACGTGAGCAGTAAATGCAGGTTATGCCCTCTGAGAAGCCCCCAGTCTAATCTTGGCAGAAGCTTTTAAACACAATGTACAGCACAAACTAAACTGGATTAGCAGCCATTCAGGGAAGATATCCTCCGCTTGCCAAATTCAATAGTTCTTTGATAAATACAAACATAGTTAGGGAAACTGAATCCGTCTTCTCGTGAGCAAATGAACAGCCAAGGCTGGTGCAAAAATAAGCAGAAAGTTAAAACTCTCATTGGAACAGTAGCTGCCAGGGTGTAAAACAACAGAAAATACCATCACACACATAGACTGTCCCTTTGGAAACACCGCACCACAAGTTGTGTTGCATTAACCGTTGATGTGTTGTCATAAGGATTGCATTTAAAAGGTCTGTGAGAGGGACTTAACTTGGTGTTTGAGTGGTCAACCTGCAACAGATAATTGCATATAAGCTTTGTGAAACCTAATAATTACAAGCAGAAAATTGTAGACATTTTGGTTTTCCATTGAGATCCAAGCGGAGAAAAAAAAAAAAGCCTAGTACAATTTTTCCATCTGTCTTGCAATGAATGTAAATGCAAACGCAATGAAACAGGAGTGAGTGTTCTCCCATGATGAAGACATGACGGAGGCAGAAGTTTATGTTAGACCACAGGACGGTATGACCTAAGTTTCTGTACCAGGACTTGTGAGTTGTTTGATTGGATATAGGGACTTGGTGAGTGACTGTAATTCCTTTTTTGATATTTTTTTTGTCTGTATGTCCTGGAAAATAACACAACTACAAGACTGAGGCTTGAATAAGAGCTGATTGTATATGAGATGTCTATGACTGTCTCACACTAAGCACTATATTGTATCCATTATTATTAGGGAGCAGACTGGGGGGGGGGGGGGGGGGGCTGTGCTATATGCCTTCCTGACATATAGCACATTACTACGTTCATGGAAGTAATTTCATACGGGCAGCGAGGCTTTGTGTTAAAGCTGGGTGTCGAGAGACACGGCTTTGCCCTGAATCTGGATGTGTGAGCTTTGCGGCGTTCCATTGTCGTCCATCTTGTGGCGTGTGGCTTTAGTTTCCACATTAGTCTATTTCCCACTATTGCTACTGGCACAACTCAACCTGCGCAAGGCTCTGCCAGAGATCTGGAAAAGTTAGAATGACTCACTCAAGCTCAGACAGAAACATTTACTTCTCTCATTCTCTGTATGTGGCTCTTTAATATGTTCATTTTTACTATATATTGGGATTTTCCATACACATTCAACTACTAATGAGATTGTATCATTTACCGAGTAATTGTTTTTCTCTTTGGGAAATTCACTCAGTAAGACGGATCTGAACAGTGTGCTAGAGATGTGAGTTAAGCTGAATATTGGTGGAAAACCATCTCTTTGAACCACTGGTAGATTCACGATTCCTGTGACGATTGTTCCCCTCTTTAACTCTAAAACTAATTTGGCCCTCATCGTGGCTAAATCTCCTCTGAGACTGAATTTATATCCCCAGACGAACTGTTGACACTTCAGCCAAAGTTTTTTTTCCCTCAGCTGTGGTGCCAGCAGGATAAGTACTGTGATACCACATGGGTTTTGGAAACCATGTCAAATTGAGAAGATAAATTAAGTTATTTGCTGTTGATGGAAGCAAATAAACTCCACAGTCCTGACATATTGTTGCCATATAAAGCTGATATAGCTAATAAATATATTAGTGGAAATAAAATATTGAAATATTGATTAGTGGAACTTAGTTGTCGTGAGGAACAGTCCAGAGGGAGCTCGGAGAAGAGTCGCTGCTCCTACGAGCCGAGAGGAGCCAGTCGAGGTGGTTCGGACATCTGATGAGGATGCCTCCTGGGCGCCTTCCTTTGGAGGTTCTCTCCGGGCACGTCCAACTGGGAGAAGACCCCGGGGTAGACCCAGAATTCTCTGGAGGGGATTACATTCCCATCTGACCTGGGAACGCCACGGGATCCACCAGGAGGTGCTGGAAAGCGTTGCTGGAGAGCGGGACATCTGGAATACCTGCGTAACCTGCTGCCACCATGATCTGACCCGAGATAAGCAGAAGAAGATGGATGGATGGATGGATGGATGGATGGATGAATGGGGGCTTATAGTTGGTTTCATTGATTTTGGGCATTATCACCAGTACACCTAATTTCCTTCCACCTGACAAAACCCAAGCCCAATATTCACTCTGCTTTTGGCTGGACGGGTGAATGGATTTATCTGAGGTTTCTTCTTTTTGTTGTTCTTGCCAGCGGCTGCCTGCAGTGATCAGGGGAGGGACTGAGGCTTTGACCTACTCTGTAAATTTGTGTGCTGTTAAATTAAAATAAATGTCTTAAAAGAGGATAAAAAGCTTCGTAAAGCTGCAGGGATGGGCATTAATCCTACACGTTTTCCTCAAGGGGAACAGTCCTTTCACATTACGAGAGGTAATTGTCAGTTTTAAAAATATTTAATAATATAGGTTTAGGATTTTACAGCAGAGCTTTTATCCAATTTTATTTTTCAAGCCAGTGCTCATTAATGAACAGATTTCTCACAGCGCACACTGTGAAATGAGTATGTTGTTTTTCTTGTGAGTCAGTAGCTGACTGATGTGACATTACCTTTAAAAGTACTTTACGAAGCAGGTCTTCTATTGACCACTAAATGCAGGCTCCAGAAGTCTCTAACTGAATCGTAGTGACTGTGGAAACACTACGATTCTCTGCAAAGTACACAGTACAAAGTCAGAAAGTATCACTGAAATACACAGTTTGGATTGGTTGGAGACATTGCCCAAATCAAACCACCTGTTTGTCACAAGCCTGTTGGATTTGTTCATGGTAATCTCCTGCCTTCTATGTAATGCATCCTGGGACAGGCCTCAGCTCTCCATGACCCAGAAATAGGCAAAGAAAATGAATGATGGAAATACAGAACAGCCACTTCTGCTAATTTACCCCAAAATTAACAGAAGCCCATGTGGCCTATAACTCTGTATTTCCGATTTGCAGTTCCCAAAGACACCACAGTGACTTGCACATAATGATATGTGGGATGTATTACGCATTTCCACTTCGGCTATGTGGGTAGACATGTCTTTGAAATCTTTGACGCTCAAAACCATAGATCTCAGGTTGAGTTTACATCTTCGATAGACTGTTTATTCTAAATGCCATCTTTATAAAACACACACACACATACACACACACACAGAGAGAGAGAGAGAGAGATCCTTGCTATGTTTATTTACCCATCACAGTATAATCTTGCTTATAGGTGGAGTATACACTTCACTGTCGTACAACTGAGGAATCTTCATGAGTCACATTCATACCCGTCACATACAGTAACAACAAGAAAGGCTTCAAGATGAACATAAAAAAAAAAACTTCTGCATTCTGTAGAGTAACAAGATTTCTGCTTGGCAGCCTAAAAACCACTGAATTCCTCTCAGCCTGCATTCTGTCACTCAAGTTCCCCTCATCCAAGTCCACTCGCATTGCTTTGATTTGTGTTGCTCCATCGCTGGTTGACTAGCTCCTCTCATTCCAGAGAGATGATTTAATACATTTGCTGAAACAGAAAACCTGAGTTTAAATTTTTTTAAAACATTGAGTGTACATTCTTTTTTCAACACTGTATATTTTTAATTGTAAAACAGTATGTTTATCTAACACGCAGCAGCGGACATTAACACGGTAGATTTGAGATGCAATATAAGGACAATTTGGAGTCACTGAGTATTTCCATTTTGTGCAACTTTATAGTTTTACTTCACATTTCAATGGGGAAACTTGCTACTGGTCAGCAAACAAAAATACCTTGTAAAAAAGATTGTTTTGTTACAAATTTATTGCTTAACCATGTGTAAAGTTGTTGAGAGATGCTCCACTTGTGCCGTCTAGAACACTTGCTACGTGCCGCTTCTTCATTAATGGTCAGTCGTTAAAAATGTATGTACCTTTTAATCAGATACAATTTTGAAAGCAGGACTCACTCTTTAAATTTCCTAATATTTGTCTACTTGGCTTATTTATTTATTTTTTTTAAAGATAAGTAAAAATATGTACATCAGATATACTGATACATCAGAATACAGGAATGGTAACCTGTGATTTTAGACTGACAACCAATCCATTTTGGGTTTTTTCTATATGGATAACAGATGGAGTCATGTTTGGTTCATGTATTCTGCAGCACATAATGCTTTACAGAGAGCTTCCTGCAGATGACCTCCCAACACTTTCTCCAGGTTAATGCTTTATGCAGGGCTACTTGCTGGCACTGTGCAGTAATCTCTCCCTGCTGTCCGCACAGCAGATGCAGCGGGGCCAAAAACGAGCTGCTGGAACAGTTATGACATGTTTGAAAAGCTCCTTGGAGGACTCTGAATGTATTCTCTATTGCTATAAAAACCATTCATTGTTTCATCCTTCCGCTGCCTTACTTGGCTGTGATTTGTGGAAAGTAACATCTCCACGGGCAATAAGCTTCAGCATGTACAGTTGAATGTTTGAAGAACAATTTCCAAGACGTATTTCAGACAGTAACAGAGAAGCGGAGATGACTTCTGACAGCAGTATATGGCGCTATATGTACATAAAAACTCCATATGAAACGTTCTGTATCGGCTGAAAGTGGAAGCTTCACACCCAGATCTGACGTTTCAAATTTGCCTTCCCAAATGATTCATTGTTTTTGAGTCAAAGGGTGAACACTCGCTTGCATCGTTTTGTTGCTTTAGATCTCATGCACTCTTGCGGAAGTCCATCCCCTGAGACAGAGAGTCATATGGAGGAGAAGCAGAGAAAAGAGAGATGTGGTTTTCTCAATTCACAACCAAATTGAAAAGCCTTTGTGCCTGCTTGACTTTAGATGTACAGATTTAGGGTTGGGGAGCGTAATGTCTTTATCTCTAAGGGGTTTTAATTGACGTCACTGTTTGAATTTGAGTCTGTTAAGAGGAAATACAGTCATGTTTATATTTTTCTCTGGATAAAACCTTTGATGTAAAATGACGTTCACTAAGGGGCTATGAAGTTTAATTGACCTTTTTCAGACCATCTGGCATCTAATGCATTAGCCATGATCATGTCGATTGCTGGAAGTGTGATCGAGGGTCAAGGATATCTTTATTATCCCGGAATGAGGCAATTTGTTGTACAGTCAGCAGAAACCACACAACCAGAAGACAAACAGTAATTTGTGGACAATAAATACAACATAAAATTCACAATATGTTTTTTAAAAGGACAATAATGAAGGCAACTTAAAGTCCTTGAACAGTTATAGTGGATGTATATCTATCAAGCTTGGATTGATGTTTTTTCCACCCTCTTGTGTTCAAAAATCAATTAATGCACCTTTAAAGATGTACTAACCTGCCTTGAAAAATGTGAAGAGCTACAGTTGTGTGGTGTCCCGATTTATTAAACTGTAACTGTACAGAGGCTCCACTAAGCGATGAATAAAATTGCAGAAACACCTAATCAAACTGGAAAAAAAAAGTTTGAGAAAACAGTCAGATTTAAATAAGGGTTGGCCCCTCAAAAACCTGCATCATTCAAATGTTAAATTGGCCGTTTAACTAATGCGTAAGTAATAATGTCTCCAAGAAAAGAAGTCCAGAAGCAGTTGAATAAAAGCCCCAGAGACCAGGCTTGGAGTTCTCAAGCTTGACAACATTATGATGGGATGGTTGAACGTGGGTCTTAACATGAGACACGCACCCGGCCTGAACTCTGATGGGGGTTGGCTATTTGCTTCTTTATGTCTGATCCCAGAAGACTTGTCCTGTGTCTGGCCAAAGCTCCCGTTCTAGCCCGAGGAGACGGCCATATATCGCACACAAACAGATAATCCTGGAGTGATTGAGGTAATTGCTTGCAGTTGTGGTATGGTGTTGGGGAGGGCCCTGAAAAGGTGATGTATGTGCAGCTCCTGTTCAGTATTGATTTCAGGCCGCACTTCACAGTGGGACTCTGTGTGGCTTATATGGTCTGGAGAAGGGAGAAAGCATAGGATTTCAAAACCTAATTTTTCACACTCCGTTTGGTTTGACTCTGCTCCCCCTCACTTTAGTCCCCCCTTACTGACAGTGAGCTAAATATCTACATGGCAATTTTGGTTACAAGCAAAGCATTGGGGAGAACTGTGTACCCCCCTCCCCAGTCTTGAAACATCGACATAAAGAGCCCAACTCTTTAACTGAACTGGCACACTGCCTTCATTCAGAGCACCAGACCTTAATCTTAATTGTAGGTTCCTCTCTGATCTATCATTTGTCTTACAAACTGACAGTGGGAGATTCTTGGGCTATGAATATGTACCCACAATACTGGATGAAACAATTCTTGTTATGAAACTTTTCACTGAACTTTTTTTTTTTTTACATTATAATGACTGCCTACCCCCTATAACTTCTTGATTTGCTCCTCCAATTTGGGAGACAGAGTTTGATGGGCAAGGAATGCTGCCTGTAGAAATGTTTCTTTGTTGTATTGTCCCATTAGTCTGCTTGAGGAAATTACTATATGCTCATGATGTAACCCGGTATACCCTGTAGACTTACTTTTGCTTTAAATCAATATAATGTCAGCAGGAAGCACAACATAATATCAGTGTTGATATTTTGAGTTTAGGACAGAGGAAATGTCCTGATGTCAAATGCAGACATTTGTACTGTATCCGAGCACTGAATATCACTTACTTTCACTCACCTAATGCAGTAACTCATTTCAAGAACCCTGCCCACTGATATTCACATCAGTGGTGATATGTGGACATTTTCAGGCACCAGCACGCAGGGCTTCATTTCCTGACTTGAAAGAAAGAAAGGGGGCCGACAGTCTACTGAAGAGCAGTGATGATTAAAAAAAAAAATCCAATGAGCTTTTAAGCACCCTTAATGAAAGCAAGTCTTTATTTTAAAACTTTTTTTTCTTTTAATGCTCGGTTATCCTATGCCGTTTAAGCACAAACACTGACTTGATTTGTGTTATTTGTGATTGCTCTTTGTTGAAAGGAGAAAAGGGGCTGTGACTGCAAACTAAGAGGAAGTGTATGTTGGAGCCAAGGTCGTGCATTTGTCAGTTTGACAGATTTTCAGATAGACAGCTGTTCACAGGATGGATATCAGATCTGGATATTTGACAAATTCATCATGAATTACCTCCATGATGAGTTTTGCAGGCACTTCAGTCTCACATGGGATGTTTGGCCGCCTGTTACTGTGTGTATGGTACTCAAGGAGAGATGTACAGCACACCTATTTTTGAAGACTATTGCAGCTCCCTTACTCCTTTATTTATCACTCTCTGTTCAACCCCGACAATTTTTTTACCTGTGAACCTGCAGTATCCTGTCATTCTGTCATTTAGACGCCAAGATGCAATTCATCTCTAGTTCACTTTAGCCGAATGAATGTAAGCCACTCATCCCATGTAGCTTACCCACACATTAGCCAACCACTAATAAATATACCCAGTATCCTCAGAATTAGCACACTGCTTCAGGTTCCTGACGCTGCTGCCAACAATGATCACCATTTTCCCCAACACCACCATCATCAAGATCAGAATAATGACTGCTGAGATGGGCAATGATGTTGCAGACTACTCATGTAGCTCATCTCCCAATGGAGACAATGACAGAATATAATTCACATTAAACCAGCAATGTTTTACACTGTGTCTTTAAAATAGTTGTATAGTATAAATAGAATTGAAATTCAGTTTTGATGTAGGCCTATTTTATTCATACAGCACCTTAAAGAGACTAGTTGTAGGTTTTCTCTGCCGCTGAACGTGGCGGCTGTGCTGGCTGTGTGTGTATCATGATGATGACGAGTGAGGTCAGGTCAGAGGTCAGGTCACGTGGTGACTGTGAGAATTTAGCGGCAAAGGCGGCTCGTTGCAAAAGACACTTTTTAAAAACGTAATGGAAAACAAACGTCGGAGCAGTGGAGTAACAGAGGAATAGACGGAAAAAAGACGGAATAGAAAAGGATTCAGAGAAACTGGAATTTGGCAAACCTGCCGTTTTTGTCGACTTTTTTTTGGCTACTTGGCTTGCTAGCTTGTTAGCAAATAGCCTAGCGAGGACGATGCTAGCATCACAGAGGAGGGAGACAATAACAGCAGCCACTAACGTTTGTTCAGCTTAGCATTAGCATGAAACACAGGCAGAAGCCCTGCGACATACACCTGTTCGCCTGCCCCACCCCTCATCTCCACCTAAGTAGGTTGAGCCGCCCCACTATTTTTCCACATTTAATTTCTGTTTTCCCCACATCGCTAGAATTAAAAACGAACAGAGGACAAGGATGATGCAGCAAAGCTTGAACTCTTTATCAAGAGAGGCGGACCTCGTCAGAGATCTGGACTTTATTGTTGTGGTGGAGGAATATTCGAGGAGAAGAAGACCATCATGTGAGGTAGGCTTTCTCTCCTATTATATTCACACATTATGGACTACCCTAATTTAAGGTATATATTCCTCTCTCCAAGGTTTTGTGTTCACAATGAGAAGTAATTGACATTGGTTGGTTGGTTTTGGAAACATTTGACTATTGTATCATTGTGCCTCTATACCAGGGTGGTTGATATGGTGGAAATCCTGTATGATACAGATTACTTACATTGTTTGCTATAGGTCTACATGAGCAGAGCAGTATGATCGATTGATCTCTCTCTCTCTCTCTCTCTCTCTCTCTCTCTCTCTCTGTGTTTATGTGATTGATTGATTGATGGATGGAAGAATCTGTTTGCCTATGCTATCCAGGTACACATCGTAGGCTATTGATATTGTTGCTGCTGGCCCAGGAAAGTGTTGTCACAACCATGCATTGTAAATCCTGTATAATACAATATATCTACAGGTGTTGAAATTGTCCTTCAGGTTGTGATCATAGGCTGTAGCCTGTCAGTGTAAATCCTGTGTTTCCATGTTTCCAACAGATAGTAGCGTGCATTCAGAACCTATAATTCAAAAACCTGGGATTGCCACTGTGAGGAGAGCTGATTGGTGGCAGGGGGCCTCTAAGATTTTGTGCCCAGGGGCCCCTGCATTCTTAATCCAGGCCTGAATATTAATATCAGAACAATACACAAAGAATAATTATATAAATTGAAATAGCATACGAACATAACATTTTCCACCTATTTGACATTAGAGCACTGCTTCATATATTTGGGTACCATTCAAATATTTCTGTACATAACTGCGTACGTAGCTTAATATGCAGACACAGGTGCTGATGTATTGAATCACAGTATTGCCAGTATAAAAATCATTTTCCAAACCAAAGTGAAAATGAGGCCTGTATAAAGACAAGATGTGCATATCTGTGACATACAGTAGTTAAGTGGTGATTTGGAGATCTACAAGATGACCACAAATGGATTTCAGGAGAGCTAATGTGCACAAACTATGTCTTATTACGTAAGTGGGATCATTATACATTCTGTAGTTAGGACTGGATGGTTCAACTGCAAGGGTATGAGGTAACATACAAGCCCCACATTTGCGTTCCACTGTTAATACACTGGTTAGTTTGTGGTTGTGCCATGATGATAGCATTAGTGGTGCATAGCTCCAGTCTGACAGAAGACATTTTAGGTCTGTTATGAGAAAAGGACTGGTGGTGATGTACTGTGTGTTTTTTTAGATTTACTTTTAGACATTTCAAAATATCTTTTGAAATTATGGTGAGCCTAGTTATGTGATTAATGTCTCGCATCTGCCTGTCTCTTTATGGGCCCTTTCATGCCTTATAGTTGTTGGTTCCGTATTCCTTTCACAATCATGGAACCAGATGCTATCTTCTAGGCTCTAATTAACTAAACATCAGAATATTCAGTTCATTTACCTCACCCTTTTTATAAAATTAGTTGAGGTGTCCAACCAAAGTTTACAGCTTAGGTTTAATTCACCAATTCTTCTTTCATTTGTTCCACATTAAAATGTTTTCAAAAGATGTCCTCTATCAAAAAACAAAAGAAATATGAGCCATTTGAGAGTATTCACCCAGTCACACTGAGCTGAATGAGAGTGTGAGAAACAGACTGTTTCTGCCTGCTGTGTCAGAGGGGACCTCCTTCTTCTTCTTCTTCTTCTGCAGTCCCCTCCTACTTCCCCAAGATATAGGCAGCGCTTTAACTTAGACTTGGAGTCAATCAGAGTGGGATCTTTAACTGTGCCTGCCACCGGGTCTCTGTGCCTCAGCCCACCACATACACACTCACAGCAGTTTACACACACACACGCACATGCACATGCACATGCACGCTTGCACCGGCAAACATATGGAGTACTACTGCTTCCTCCTGCTCTGGATCTGCAGCCAGCAGTTAGGTGAGTGAAAGGTGTTTATGTAGGTGTGTTATTGATGAAGTGTGTATATGTGTGTGTGCTGTATACATCCTTACATGCTTGTGTTAGACTGTTGTATGAATCTGACCTTCTTTCTTTCGTCAAGTAGCTTTGCAGTATAATAATGGCACTCTAATTGTTAGTTATACTTTTCCAACAGACACAGGAAACTTTGACTCTGTTGCTTTTAAAGGTTTGACATAAATAGCTACTCTGCAACTTTAGGCAACTTTTTGGTTAGTATTTTAAGAATACATTTCCAACTTTTGAATTTAAAATTCAAACATGCACACATATTCTGTATTTGAAGGAATAGTAATCTCTGAATATCTTATGGGAATGAATGGCTGTCTGTGCGAATGTCATCATAACCTGACATCTTGACCCAGTATGATGGTAAGAGACAGGAAGGCTGAGCTCAGTGGCTTTACTGAAGGATATGTTGTCCCCCTCAGGTCTACAGAGGTGCTCTGTGTCTCACTGGAAGCATTCATGTTCGCTCAAATGAAAGTTGATGCTATCTTTTCACAGTCAAGTTTCCAGCGACTGGAGAGTTGTTGGTGCTGAGCCAGAGCTGTGGTCAATTACCAGTGAAATCACTATAACAGTAACACATCTAGACAGGATGAAAGAAAGAGAGAGACAGAGAGTGAATAAAAGGAACAAAGAGTCTATATCTGTATTCTTTTCAATCCCAAAGATTCAATATGGGTCACATAGATTAATATATTATATTTCTACATGTACAAGTAAAGGCAGTCAAACCTACTGTATTTTCCACATAAAATACACAGTAAAAAGTTAAGTAGTCGGTGCAGTGATACAGTAGAAATTTCTGTGTGGTTAAGTTTTGAGCTGTTTACAATCTCAACCATGGCTGTATATCAACATTATGTTTTGCTGGGTTGTTTTTTTGTTGTTGTTTTTCCCCCCAAGCATTTACTCCTTTTCAGTTATCTCCCTGAGATTAATACTGAAGAAGAAACTTTGAGGGTCTACAAGACTGGATTTTTTCTTTTAGAAGAAGAAATGCATTCGTCTTCGAATTAGTTTGGTAAATAATACAAAACTGGAGGAGAGGAAATGTCTATTGTAAATATTTGGTTTGATTTTGGAATTTGTTGGAACTTAGTTTTGGACTGATGCCACAGTGAGGGAGACACTGACCTTGTAGCTGGAGTCTGCGGAGAAAGACTTGATGCTGGCTGTGGTGGGACATGTTTTGGCAGGGACATAAGAAGAAGGCTGCATTTTAGTCTGCTGTTTGTGCTGTGTGTGAGAAATCCCGGGACCTTTGGACCAATGACCCCCATCCGGATGGAAACAGCGGGTTGACTTTACCTGAAAAACACTACTGTCTGACATCTAAGTAAAACCTACAGTTTTAGTTCTTCCCGTTAGAACATTGTCCTCTTTTCATACATTAACCAGATTTGGCACATGTCCAGCAGGATATATTTTCTTATTTAATCCTTTTAATAGACGTTCAGTGTGGGAAGTCAATGCAGTGATGATGATGATGCTATCATGAAGAGTTCCCGCTATGATTTATATATTTATGTGGAAGGTGAAGAGTGCAGTCAAAATGACAGTGACAAAGCTAAACAATTACTGACATACTAGAAATGAGCTTTTATTAGAGGCACTCTGAAATACAAAATCTATGGTCCATTAAGGCAAAAATGAAAGTATGCCAGATTCAAAGTGTAGTCTATTAAATAAACAATAATACTCTATGGGGTGTTCTGATAATAAATCTTGAGGCCAAGGCCATTATTTCCTAATGAGTATACCTCAACTTGCATGGACGCAATTACATCATGGCCACTTCCCAACAGAAATTTGGGAGCCTGTGTTTGCATCATCATCCACATTTTTTGTTTTTGTTGTTATAATACATGCTTGCTGTTTCATTACTGAGTTAAGTGAAACCATAGCATAGAGCCTTATATATCATGCTACAGTAAAGCTATCTGCCTCACTGTCACCTGTACCTTATGGTTAGCTTAATATTACTAGCTGCATTACAGTGTTTAGCCATTAGGGGACACTTTTTCCTCATATAGTTGCATGGCTAACATGGAGCAAAATTAGTAATCAATTTGAAGGAATTATTCTGCCTCCTGATAAATCTTTGTAGGTCTGTTTTGATTTTCTGCTCCAGCCTCTTGTTGACCCTTTCCCTATGCAGACTTTGTTGCTTTATAATAATGTCTCCTAACATCCTTCTTTGCTATCAGTGGGCAAGTCTCCTAATTCCTACAGCCACTAGAGGGAGTTGACATTTTAACCTAAATGTATGTTTTCTGTATTGGGGCATTTGCTAAAACAAGTGCTGTGTTTTTGTCTTAGGAAGACAGTCTGTTTTCTTTTTTTCTTTTTTTTCTTATTATTTTTTTGGGCCTTTTATGGCTTTATTGACAGTGCAGTAGAGAGAGACAGGAAATGGGGAGGCAGAGAGAGGGGGAATGACATGCAGCAAAGGGCTTGTCCGATGCGGGACAGCGAGGACCTTAGCCTCTGCACATGGGGCGGATGCTCAACCAACTGAGCTACTCGATGCCCCAGACAGTCTGTTTTCTAAAGAGAGAGCAGTGGGACTGAATAAAACTGTAAATGTACTTAAAACAAAACCAATGGCTAAAATGGCCATTGGTTTTCTTTGTAAGGTATCTTAACTGATTACAATTTGTCCTTGATTCAGATGATTGTAGTTAGGTGAGGATCCTAATGAGGAATTCATTATTTCTTTCATGTTAGCAGATGTTTGAGCTGTGTCAGCTGCTTTTTTGATCTCTGTGTCCGGATTCTGTTTTGTCCAGATCTGTACTTGTATGTGATAGCTGGTGGTATCCATCCTGTATTGCCCTGCCATAGAGCCATGGTTTGTTTGGCACAGAGGGTTAACAGCTTGTTACGCTGTGCCCAGTTGGCTGTTGTGTGTTGGGAACATCTGGTTTTAGATACCCCATGCCTCTCGGAGTATTTACATTGGCGTATGGTAATAATGATATAAGGTGCCAAAATGTTTGAAAGTATATTGTCCACTGTGAAGTATCTTTCCAACGAAAACCATTGTAATGGAAACCCAGAATGGATCGATGGACAGTACATTCTGTTGCTTTTGAAATTTATTTTATGTGGAGACTCAGTTCTCATATTTGTTAAAGTCTCATGCCACAGGCCCCATAAAACCAGCCAGATGCAGTCATAAGGCAGTGTCTATACACTCACACACACATAACAAAACTGATCATAAAGAAAAAGGAAACTGCATCATGCATGTCTGATATGAGGATATCTCTGAGCCAGCAGTTTGCACAACACGCTCACACGGCTGCTCTTTGTCAGTGGATCTGTGGTGGAGCTCCCACAGCTTGGTGTCGGGCCAAAGGCAGCAGCGAACTAATGTGGGTCGCACCGGCAGCCACCGGCCTGAGGTTTATTTATCTGGGCATAGAAGCCGGTACACAGGAAACTCAGCAAGACTCTCGACATTGCGTTAGAAGCTGCTGATATTACTGGGAATATTAAATTGCTGTGCCACATTAGTAGCTTGAAATGGAAACTGGATCACCTCCATTCTCATGCTTTCACCGTTGACACGTTATACCTTATTTCTTGGTCAGACTTCAGCCTTCCTGTGATCGCATCTTGGGAAATTTATTTTCAGTGCTGAAGCGTCATCTTAGCATTAAATCAGCTACTGTACCAGAACATTTATGCGCTCCAGCTGAACAATGATGGAGAAAGTCCAGACTGAGACAGTTCACTGCTGTCCATTCGTAAAATGATTTAGGCTGCACCACACTGTCAATAGTTACTTACTGATTTTTATTTATTTTTCATACACCTATCTGTTCCAAACCATCTATTTTCAGCCGCCACCCCTTTTATGTTTCTCGATAAACAGAAACTTCAGGAGGATATTTGGTGGCAGGATGAAAGACCAGCTGTACATGTGAACCATTCATACTGCAGGAAATGAGCAATGTGGAGAACGTGTCAATATTTACATGAAGAGCCTGCATGGCAGAGATGGCTATTTATTTTAATTGAGGTTTTCACGAAACAGAACAAATGGTCTTTGGTTGTGCCAATCAAGGTGTGATATACTCCTGGGCGCTTGACAGTATACAATGAATGACTTATTCCCTCTGTTGCTGTCACTCCACTGACATAATGTCCTGTGGTAAAATTGTGGCATGACGAAAGTGACTGCAGTCCCAGTTTCAGTCCCAGGTTTACAGACACTTGATAAAGAACAGTGGGATAAAATAGTTAGTTCGCTGTTTGTTTAGACAGCCTATCAACACTCCTAAATAGTCACTATCTGAGGAATGCAGACAACTTCACATTTCTGTTGAGACCATTTTTCTTACAGCATGCAGCTGCTGTGACCTCTTTTCTGCATCAAAATGCAAACGACTACACAACCACACAAATAAAACCTGTCTGCTGTGAAGCAAAATGAAGCTGAGTTGCAGCTGTACCTTTTTAATTTTGGAAAATAGACGTAACATGGCATATGTTTATAATATACAATTCAATTTAAATTGACTTGTTGATGCTATAAAACACAATTCACTCATCAAAATGAACCATAACACACTCAAACTGGTTCTGCAGGCTTATGAACATAACTGGAAGTACATGCAGCAAATTGTGCAAATCAGTTAAATAAGAAAGAAGTTCTACCATTAGTCATTTATTGCCAAATACAAACTGTATAAATATATAAAAAATATTGTTTAGATTGGCTATTGTCCAAAATATTCTGTGATCCATTTATCAATGCAATCTATCCATCCACAAAACAACAAGGAGTCAACTGTAGCTTTACATACCAGTTACAAAGTTTACATTACCAATTAAAAAACAGTTTCACAATCCTGGGTATAACTGGCTGTAATTTGAACTCATCTGTTATTCACTGTGGGTTAATTTGAATTTTATATGTTTTCCAACTTTGTTGAGCATTCCTTCCTTGTTTACATTTAACTGAAATTCCCCTCGCAGAGAAAAAAAGGCTCACTTGACTTGACTTGACCCCAGAGCCTCACAGATGGGGAGTGAGCTTTGAGCAGACGTTTAGTGTGAGAGTGTGAGAGCAAGTGATTGAATAAATCCAGCAGTGTGTGGACAAGAGCCACAGAGATATAAGAAAGTGTGTGTGTGTGCGTGCGTGCGTGCGTGCGTGCGTGCGTGCGTGCGTGCGTGCGTGCGTGCGTGTGTGATATGTTGTGGTGCTGAAAAGCAGAGGCTTTTGTGTTCTCAGCTCAGCTGTCCAGCTCAAACTGTGAGAAAGCCATTTATTTTTACACAATACTCTTCATCTACAAAATAAACCACTGTGTCCCATTAAACATGAAATAAACTTGACTTTCCCTCAAACTTTCTTTTCTTCATGCTGTTTTTTTGTCTCTGTGACAGTTCTTAATCTAAATTGGTATATTTTGGGATCAGTGACCTCCAGTGTAAAGGCCAACGTGATTCTTAACCTTACAGTAGCTGACACATCAGTGGAGCAACACTGATCAACAGACACCCTTGCGATAGGTCTGGCAACTGGAGAAAACAGAGATCAGCAGGAGATTAAGTAGAAGACGGATGAACGGAGAGAGATAGATCGAGAGGAAGAGAGTGGTAGACAATTATGTTTTTTTCCCCTTCTCCTCTGCCAAAAGGAAAATCTCATCACCTCCATGTCCTCACACAGAGTCCTCCTCTTTTGATGGGAATTTAAAAGTCAAACGATGCTGTCACCATTAATAAGCCATAATGGGTAACTTGGTGACATGCAAAATCTGAAAAATACTTTCTCTGATCGGTATTTTAATTGAAAACAGACATTCACTGCTCTTTTCTACTACCTGGTGAGATGTCCAAAGATGTGAGAGAAAAGTGCACAATCAGGAGAACAGCTTCACTTTGATCAGGTCCCACAGCAGCTTTTACTTCTTACCATTTTACTACATGTCAGGTTACACTTCACCAGCTATCAACTGCAACAACAACACACATCTCATTGCTGAATCCCTTTACCCATTGTATTATTATAGTTGCAAGTAATTAAGCAGTGATACAGTGCAGGCCTTTTCAGCTCCCTCACTGCTGAACAGATCTGATATCTTGGATGTAGGCCTCTCACATGTATACGTTGTGATGAGACATGTCAGATGAGTCACTTTGATACTATGCTGCTGAACCAAAACTCCTGGTTCTGCAAATGTCTGATGGAAGAATATCAGTTAAACGTGAGAGACAGCTCAGCTGCTCTGCTTATACAATTAATATTTGTTTCCTTAAGAAGGCAGACTGTGTTTAGACTGCTGCAGGGGGACAAACAGACACAAGACAGTGTGGGGTTATTTTTAAAGTTTAGTAAGGATGACTTGCTGCTGTGTGTTGCGTTTAGGCCAGATGCTGAGGTTTGATCATTATTGATGTCATGTGTGTTTCTTTCAGTACAAACATCCATAAAATTGCTGAGATACGACCATGTGGTACTGAAAACTAGATGTTCTGTACATATTATACGAATGTTACAGAACTAGGTTGTGAACTTAAAGGAGCTATTTGTAAGTTTTGCTATTCCTGCATAACCAACGTTAGCATTAACAACTGTTTATTTACTAGTATCGAAGAACCGTTGTGAGTTCAGCATCATACATCATTCGTTTACTCACCAACAGCTGTCTCCAGCTGTGGAAAGCAACACCAGTGTTAACTCTTGTCTCTATCACGTCTTAGTTAGCACGCTAACCAGCTACCCCCGGCCACCTCATCATTTCCAATAGCAACTCACTGTAGCCTCCAATCTGCCCTGAAGACTAACGCTGCTGAGAGGATGTATTATAACCTCTTGTCTTGTAAACACAATGATGGCCAAAGCTCTTGTCAAGCAACAATTGGAAGGTAACCACGTTCAGCGGCAGAGAGAACTTACAAATAGCCCCTTAAAAGGTAATTTATGGCAGAAATTTAAAGCTCTTCTTTAGACAGTGCTGATGAAAATTGTTTTGTTTTTCTTCAAGGGGTCCTTGACTGCTTCAACATTGACACAAAGAAACACAGGATCATCAAAGGCCCTAAACAAGCCCAGTTTGGATACACTGTTCAGCAACATGTGGCTGCTGGAGGAGAAAAGTGGTAAGGGACTTATTTGATTTACACACTACTACTATGCAAAATATTATAGCTTGTTGGAATTTTACACCTAGAAAACACTACAATAATTCAATTTCCTATTCTGCTGATCATGGCCTGTCTTTCCTTGGCAAACATTGTGTTCTTTACAGTCAAGCCTTTGTTGAGTAATTCTGAAAATCACACACAGTTAGCAATGTCAGCCTTCATTATGGAAGTTTTATGTGTCTATTATACTTTCTTCAGCAACTGGAAAAACTATTGCACTGACATTATTAAGACTTCCAACATCACAATGAGTACTTAAATTACAACTATCTATATTTTATGACATAAAACTTAAGTATCTCTAATCGTGATGTATATTTTTTGCTTCTGCAAACCTGCCAGAATTTACATTAGAGATCTATGGCTAAGATTAAGAGGTCAAGTACATTATAACTGTAAAACACATGCTGACAAGCTGTAGTGCTGACAGACTGTCTGACTTGGCGGAGATACAATCGGATGTCTCTGTTTTTTTCCCAGGAAAGATAGTGATCTATTGTACCTGTCTTGTGGTGTGCAAAGTTTCCTCCCATTAATTTGTGCTTGCAAAACAAACTGGGGTTCTGAGCTGGATACCTCACATTCATCATATTACCTCATAGCACAAACTGATTCCTGATGCACACTATTATTAGGCCAACTGGCACCGCGTGGTGGCCAAAATTAGTTCCTGGCATCCCCAAAAATGTCTGGTTGCAAGCACTATAATATCGCCAATGCCAGCTGTGCTTCTGTGTGGTGTGTGTGGGTGTGTGTAAATCATAAATTCTGTTTATATATATTTTAGTTATGCATCTATTTTTTTTTTTAATCTGACCTCATTGACTTCCAGACTGGCTTCAACAAAAATAATGACATTGGCTGTTTGTTTAAATGCTTAAAAGAATTTTTGTTTCCAATTTTCTGGAAAACGACATCTTGAGAATAATGACTGTCCCCGCTGAGTAGCTTCATTTGTGGATGGTTAATTGTACAGTGCATGTGGCACTAGACCATTGCTCACATCCTGTCTTCCTCCAACAATCAACTTTGTTTTAATCCTGAAAGTTAAATTCAAAATAATCAGGTCTTTCCCTAACCATATGCACAGTTTCAGTCGACTGAGGCCGTATTCAGACAGACAAAAGCACTGAGTGAAGAAATGCAGCCGACTCATTTGTTTGAATAGAACCACTGTGTCGCAGCAGGGATGCTTATGCACAGGGGTCCTGCAAATAAACTCAAGGCTCTCTGGGAAAAAAAAAAGAAGAAAAGTCTAGCTCAGTTTTCACAGCAACACAATGCATTGTTATCTTGAATAGCGCTGCATAGGCCAATCAAAAACATACAAGTAAACATTTCTGGTACTTTGTAGTGTGCCTCAGGGTATCTGTTCAACAATACCTAATCTTAAACTAACTTCAACTTGATGCAGACTCCACTGGATAAAACATTTGTTCAGCAAGTGATTATCAAACTATGCAGTGGGAAACTTCCTGTGATAGCTCAGAAATAGCTCATTTTTGGAAAAGGCATTGTTTTGGAAGGCAAATACAAGTGACCTATTTTGTTGTTTAGGGATTAATATTTTACTAATGCTTCCCATGAGCACAATTTATAAGGTCACAACATAACAGAACCCAATGTAGATATTAAAAGCACTGCCTGTATGCACAAACTGACTCTGAATATGTCATCGCATCGTGTCACGTAAAGCAACATTATGCAGCTATTTTTTCCTTAGAATTACAGCGTCAAAATCATTTTGATGGTACACTGACTTGTAGTAGGGAGAATGGACCTCTTCCATTCCCACTCTGTGCCCTGAATTAAGCCTTGAAAGTTTGCAACCTTGCAAAACCATGTCAGCTAGCTTGTATTAATAAAAGTGTTGAATGTGTACTATGTGCAATATAGCCTATATCACGTCGCCAGCAACATCTCATTTGATTGTGCACATACTCCACATTCAAATGCCTAGCAAACAATGTATATGGGTCGACATGTTGTTTTAGCTGGTGTAAGCTGTCCACGAGTTGGGGGTCAAGGCACGATTTGAATTTGTGACAATGGTGTAAAAGTGAATCTCACTCTAAAACTGTAGGTGCGCCTAGTTGCAAAAAAACAAAACATTTCTGCATAATAGGGCTTTTATCACATCTCATTGCCCAATCCATAGCAAAAGTGCTGCTGTGCTAACAATGAAACCAATCTGCTGAATATGCAGAAAATATCATACTTGGCTTACTGTCCAGTGCTGATTATTTTTAATGTTCCTCTGGCAAATGTTTCCATCCTCCATCAGCCTTGAGAAGGACATGAGGCCTTGTGTGTGTGTGTGTGTGTGTGTGTGTGTGTGTGTGTGTGTGTGTGTGTGTGTGTGTGCGTGTGTGTGTGCGTGCGTGCCCCTGTGTTCATGTGTGGAAGAGAGACAGTATTGTATATGTATTTATATAAAGACGCTTTAGATTGTAGAACTATAGTGAAATAACCATTTTTGCTGGTTAGAATCAGGTGCAGGTTCAGATCAGGATAAGTGTTATGATTCTGATGATTAAAGGATGTCTGGTGATTTTTTTATTTATTTTTTTTGAAATTGTCAGCAAATCCAAAACCAACCAAACCAACAATGAACTGTTTCTACTAATATTCCTCTGTGCCAAAGGCCTCAATAGAAAACACATCGATGAGCCACACTGTGTGACTCAGTGATGTGTTTCTTCATTATAATGGACATGGGCACTGTAGTAAATGAGTAAGGCGATCCAGGAAACACCATCCTGCTGTCATCACACCAAATGTGTATTACTCTATGGCTAAAAATAGTCCCCCACAAATGAATAGTTTACTTGTGATTGAGTAAAACTTGGCATAAACAGTGCTCTGTATTTTGTATCAATAAATAAAGCATTTAAAATAAAGGATAAATTCATGACCTGTTGACCTGCAGTAGGGATCACTCACAGGGCTTGGGAGTCAGAAAGTATTGAGATACAGACTAACACATGGTTGATTTTTGGACTTTTCGTATTATTTTTGATAATAATAAAAGTATAGACTCACCCTGGCCTTGTCCTTTAAGACATAGGTTAGTGTCTTGGGAATGCAAATGTATGTTCTTAGTGTGCAGGAAGGGACAATGACAGACAAGAAGGATGAAGTGTTGCCAGCTCACAGAAGTCAAAGTCCTTCATCACAAGACACTGTTGATTACACTGTAAAATTTAAACTTCTTTGTCATTCTGAGCAACCTTCAGCCAACCATGTCTACCAGAATTGACGAGGTCTGATGAGGCTGACATGTGTGGAATAAAGGTCACCAGAGACACAGACTCGACTGAGGTAAATGTCTGAGAACGAGGTGAAAACATTTGCAGTGGAAGAATAGTGCAGCATAGACTGTGCAAACAACACACGGCCAAAAGGAGCTGGAGGGACCAGGATTTTGGCATCTTTATTAGGTGTTCAAACATCTTGTATAAAAGTGTCTTTATTCATAAGCAATAAAATAGTCATAGTGTGGAAGAACACTAAAGTGGTGGAAATTCTTCTAATTGATTCAAGAAAAGAAAACATTTTTTGTAAATGTGTCCTATTTTTATATGTTAATGCTGTAAAGTGTGGTTTCAATATTGTGTCAATACAGTATTCTGTCTAGCCAAACCGACTGTGACCCACAGCGCTGAGTCTCCCTCTCCTTTTATACCTTGGTTATGACTGGTCTGTCTGCTTAGTAGACAACTTACTCATCCAGCTGACTTTACTTTAAAAAGGCCTGTTAAGTCAGTGCAGCGGGGTGCGTAGGTGTGGGTATGTGAACACACAGCTGCATGCACAGAAGACTGTATATTTGTGTGTGTGTCTGTGGGAGTATTTGTGTGTGGTACATAGTCTGACAGTTCTCAGCTGGCCTAAGGAATGTCGCTGGATGTGAGGCTAGTGGAAAAACATTACATTATCGAGTGTGAAAGGATCATTAAAATGATTAGAAATAATCATATTTTCAGTTTTGACAAGAGTTGATCTGGTTCATCCACACTGAACTTCGCCACAGTCATTACTGATGCTCTAAACCAAGGATACTGCTGTAAAATGTTAATCTGCAGAGAAAGTTGTAACAATAGCTGACAAATGTGTGAAGTATAAAGTATGAAGTAGCATGCACTTGCACTTACTTGAGTACTTTACAGTTCTTAAGTAAGCACAAGTACTTGTTGTTTTCCAGCACTGTCAGTGATGCTTAGTTGTAGAGTCGTGCTTGGGATACGAGCAGTGATGACTTTAACTCAACACATCTGTCACTTTCATGTTTTTCAGCTAAAATGTTTCTGAGGGTTTTATGTTTCCCCAGATATTGAATGTGTTGAAGAGGCAAATATTTCTCCACATTAGGGCAGAATCTGCTCTTTTTTTTGTTTCAAGTAAATGAAAATCCATCTTTGAAGTGTCAGACAGCAACTCTGCAGCAGGACATGTGCTCACCAAGTGTCAGCACACTTCAGGGGGGGGTTTTCTGCAGATGGTGTGGGTTTGTGTGTTTATCCAGATTCACACTAAGATTTGTTAATTAAAAGCTGTTTTGAGTGATACACATACTATAAATTGCAATAGACAGTCTATGTTGTCTCTGGCTATCTAGCATTTTAACGTTCTACCCTCCACTTCTCCCTCAAGTGGTTTCACCTCAACTGAGCTTTCAAGAGAATTTAAATCGTTACGATTACTAACGTTGCCCATGAGCATCTGTGCCAAACTGCAGCAATGTCAACTTTTCCAGAATTGTCTGATTTCTGAAAACCCTCAGCTCTGTGTTTAGATAGGAACAGGATCACAGCTGGAAAGTGACTCTGTAAAAAAGAAAAAAAAAAAAGAAGCATTTTATGACCCAACCCTGAAGTAAGACAGACATGCAGCTAAAGTCAAAAAGCTTTCTAGGAGGACTAAATTAAGAAAGTAGAGTTTGTTGATTCTAGTGTGCCTAGAGGAAGAGCTTTCATGTATCAGAGATATTAAAACAGCGTGTGTAAAAGAAAACTTGTCTTAGTTTTAAGATTATTTCCTCTTAGCCAAAGCAGGTGCTATAAACAGCACAGTTTTGCTAATCAAAATTTAAGTGAGTAAGAAAAAAAACTATTTTAACAGTATTTGATTTCAGAGAAATCAAGACGTTGAGACGTCTTTATTAGGTCTGTTGACAGTTTCTGTCCGTGACTGCTGATGAAGCTACCAAGTTGAGGAAAGGTCATCGTGTCAAGAATGTGTCATTTCTTCACGGGTGTACGCAGCATTATGGTGCTCTAAACACTCTGCCAGACCAGACACTCTTTGGGGAGTTAAGAAGAGGCCACATCACTTCCAATTGGCAACAAACTTGGGTCTTTAAACCTGATGGGATACACGGACCTGCATACTTAAGCCATACACCACAGAAGTCTCCCACTCTCTATTTCCACTGTTTATTTTTCTGCAGTTGTACCAGGTCTCCTCAGTGGAGACCTGACCTTTACTCCTTAGCTCAGTTACGAGTTGCACACCACAAAGAACCACAGGAAGTCTATGAAGTCTTTCACCACTGGCCTTAAATAGTGTTCCCTTTATTTAGCCCATTTACAGAGCTGCAAAGAAAAGTGTTTTTACACCTCCTGAGCTCGGTAGGAAAACAAAATTTGATCTATTGAATTTTAGTTCAGACAAAATACTCAGTCATGTCATTGTAATGTCTATATTCGCTTCAAATTAAGTATTTAAGATAGGAGATACCTGGTAAATGGCAATGAAAAATGAAAACAAAATTACTGAAAAACAGGATCAAGAGTCTATAGTCATGCCAGCAGCTCTGTGAGGCTGTGAGCTGAATGTTAAACTCAACATGCTAACACGCTGCCAATAACAATGCTAACATGCTGATGTTAAGCAGGTGTAATGATTACCATGCTCACTATTTGGCATGTTGGCAAGCTAACATTTGGTAATTAGCACTAAACATAAAGTATAGCTGAGGATGATGGGGATGACATTAGTTTTAAAGGTGCTGTGGTGGTCAGAAACCAAAGCAGGCCTATTGGACAAATTGAAATTTTAACCTGATGATGGCACTATCGATGGAAAGGTAAGGGATCACCAAAGTTATTACTATTCATCCATTCATTCAAGACAGTACATCTCATAGTTCTTGAGTAAAATACTACAAATTTCAGCTACATAATGGCACTAGAAGAAGAGTCAGGGACTTAAAGTAATTTCAGTTTATCTTCTGGGAACCATGAATGTCTGTACAAATATTTGTAGTAATCCAAGTCTGAATCCCTAAGCCACAGGGGCATCCTGAAAATGTTGAGAAAGTTTACTGGATATGTGAAAACTAGTGCTAGAGGAAAGTTCAGGAGATGACCAAAGTCAGCAGGGTTCATCCAGTGGGAACCATAAATGTCTGTACAAATTCCATCCAATCCATCCAATAGATGGAGGAAAAGTGGTGGAACAACCAATCAACCAACATGGCTAAGAAAACATCTTAAAATATGCTTGAAAATTTCTCATAAGTCTTCTAATCACCTTTTGTTTCTAATCACCTTGATCTCAAGTGAAATAGGCACGTTAAATGAAAATCTTGGGAAAATGATATATGTGACCTTTACAATTCCCTTGATTTATGAGGCAGCATTAACAAAAGAACACATCCTGTTAAAGCAGACGAATGGAATGTGATGAGTAAGCGTGACATTGGAGTAGCGCACTCATGTTTGGGGCATGGATGTGGTTTCACAGCGTATACATCTCCTCCTTCCAAATATGAAAAACATTACCACATTAATGACAGCCTAGGCTTGGGGATGGCGCTTCCTCAAACCCCAAAATCCTGTATTCCCTGGTAACCATGGTAGAAAATGTCCACGCATTCATTTTGGGTCAAGTTATTTCTTTCAGTGTCATTACCATACTTGCAGTGATGATGCACTGAGGCTAGCTTTCGACCCTAATGAGCCCTGGAACATGATTGTTTGAACAGCTTCTGGAGAAATTCAGGAGGTCCCAAGGCAGGCGTCCAAGTCAAAGGCAACAATGGTCCCTTTTCATCAAGGTAGCTGTATCCTGACCTGAACTTGTGCTGCAGTGTGTCTTCTTGCCAAGGGATAGCAATAACTGAAGTAATAATCATGATATTAATAGCTATGAATGTATGCTGGAGCCACTGTGGTGAAAATGACTTCCAGAGACTGTGAGACTTTAAAAGTTGGCTTCAAGAGCAATAACACTGAAGCTCACTTCCATATGAGTCGTTCTTTGATGCGCAGTGATGGACGGTTTGAAGAACATTTCCTCCTGTCCTCAATTACAGCTGTAAACTGTCAAATCATAGTTGGTATGATTCTGTGTATGTGTCCTAAATATATCACACATAACATGTACAACTGTGCTAAAAGAAATTCCCAAATAAAGATGGCAGGCCACACGACAGCAAGAAATATACTTAAGACTGGAGGTTCATTCTCAACCTTGGAAACTACATGAACAAACAGTCTCACCACAAGATCCACTTCTGTTCTGGAGCTAGAACACTTCCTTAATACATCCTTATTGCTGAAGTTAAAACAGCATATTATAAAAAGATGGAGCAATGGTGAAACTTCATCTGATCTTCTAATTCTAATGAACAATTATCTTTCAAAGTACATTTCAGGGTTTTTAGCTGATAGAGCCCAAACTAATGCATTCTTTCAACATTTGAGCTGAATTATTTTAATGTTTTTGTTGTGTCTAAAGACCTTTTCAGGCTGGGCTCATAAAACTCAGAAAGAAAGAAACCATTACAATTTAGGAAAAAGAAATGAACCCTCTCTTCCAACTCAAATTCCAACTCTCTTCCTTATCTGTTGTTGTTGCTCTGCCCTAGTTAATTAGATGGTGACTGTTGGTGAGTCTTTGTATCTGAGGGGGGATGTTCAGCCACATGCTTAATACGATGCAGTATCCACCACACCTTCGATTTCCACTGAAATCAAGTATGTCATATTATGTCATGCTTATCTTAGCCAGTTATAAGTAATGTTCTGTCTACATGCCTCTCCGACTAAATATTACCAAGTGTTTTCTTGGGAATTTGAAACACTTTCAAAACTGGATCATGGGCGTGACCAAGACATCCTCAAGCTGAAGATCTGTCTTTACTTATTTGTTAGACTTTGGCCCAAAAGTCCATGCAGGAGGCTGACCATGGTCTGCTTTAGCTATAAAGTGGTGTCGAGTGTCTTTCCTTTGGGGCATCACTGAACTGGAAGTTGCTCCTTTGCTTCCCTGTGATTTTCCCTTGGACTCCTCAGTTGTTAAAATCCGAGTTGACCTACTGTATTTACAGCAACTTTTCCAGGAGAATGTTCATCTTAATTCAGTGCTTTATTAGTTAAACTTAGGAGAAATTAAAATGAATAAATAAATCAATTTAAATATTTTAAACCACTATGTAAAAAACACAATTGGCAATTCCAAAATGCAGAAATTAACCATTAACTTTAAGTTAATAGTTAATACATGATGTTACATGTACAACAGTTAAGGATAGGGTCAGTTATATTTCCCATATTCAGCCTGGAAGAATCTCAGTGTTTCCTCTACATTCATTTAGTAGTGGCGGCCCGCCACTGCTAAATCATAGCCGCCACGCCTTCAAACTTCTTTTTTCTTTTTATTTTTTTTTTATTGTCGCAAATGCACCACCGCCACATCTCTCCACCTTCACAGCACAGCCTGTGTGATGATGAGCGCAACAGCGGGGGGAGGGGAGAAGAGGGGAGGGAGGGAGGGAGTGGGGTGGTTGGGGGATCCTTTTGGAGTTAATTACTCGCGAGAGCGCGGCCTTGAAAGTGACATAACGTCAGGTACCAGGTCAGAGTCAGAGAAGTGTAGTCGTGAGGAATAAGGCAGCGGAGAAAAGGTAGACTTATTAGCCAACTCAGTGACGCTAACTTGGGTAAACTAATTGATAGCATTAAGCTAATATCTACACGTCATTATGTATTAACTGCTGACTGCATTTTCAGATGAGCTTGTTCAGATACTTCTCTAAGAAGAGAAAGACAACAGATGAAGAAGACGCTAGTCAGGTAGCCTATCATAAGCCTTTTACTGACTCGTGAATGATGATGGTTAGGTAAAAAATAATATTTTAATGTTCACACTTGTAATCAAATGTGATGTGAGTGTAAACTATATAACGCTGAAAATCAAGTGCTCTGAGCCTGGGTGCAAACTTTGCCACTGACTCTACCCCAGTACTGTAGGTACTGTATGTAATGCATATGAAAATTCACTCTGGAGCGATGAAGCTGAGGACAGTCTCTGTTGAGATATGTTAAAACCTGAGGAAAATGAACATTGAGCCCCATGACAGTGCATCTTGATATGTACAAATGGTGAGCTATTCAATTTAAAGACATCACGTGATAAACAGACACACATCACAAGATATAGCACCCTACAGGACAAAGGATTGAACCTAAGGAGATTGTCAGTGATGAATACAGCACTTTTAATCCCCTTTTTGTGTTTCCCGTAAAGAACGCAAAAAGTTCTTATCTCTGAAATACATTTGAATTATAGCTCCCTTTAAGGCCTCCATCAGCTAAAAGTGCCAGAGGACTTTATATTCTCCATCACACACAAAGTCATCCAAAACCTTTTAGTGACATTTATAAGACCACACTGACCCCGCGCAGGAAACTCACTGTTAAGTCAAGGGCAGGACTGACTCCTAACAAACACTACTTCATGCGAAAAAAATGTCCAGCACTCAACACTGCTCTTTGAGGAACTTTAAATCCCATGGTCGTCTACGATAACACAATTCATCTGATTTTATTTTATTAAACGGACAACCCTCATGAAAACAAGTGGTGATTTCTGCTAGAGATCCCAATGAGAACATAACTGTAGCAGTGATTAGTGGGAGAGTTTAATCTTGATGGCACACATGAATAACTAATACCCCTCCTTCCACAACTACTGAAAAGGTATCTTTGAGCAAGTCAGTAAATCTATTGGATCAATTGCCAAGACATGTGGTTCACACATTCATGTCACTTCAGGATACATTGTACTGTACAATAATTGACTATTCATCAGGGTTGACCCTCAGGTCAAAAATGCCCTACCGATAACCACTTTAGTGTGTGTATGTAAGCAGCAACAGTATGTTATGTACTGTATTTTGAGGGCCTGTATTTTTGGTGTATATATAGTACATGTAGTATGGACAGTTTGAGCATGTGAAGCGAAGCGACATGTTTACATGGATTTTCTGAGGCTGAGTGAATGGGTTCCTTCCCCCTTCTGAAAAGAAAGATCTGATCTGTTAACTAACACACAAATCACAGGCGCCATAAATCACAGCTTTTAAACAAACTGATTTCTTACATAAATTACATTTAGTGTTTGATGCTTTAAAAGCTTTAAAAACCCCGAAACAAAGTGATCAGACACTTGTGAACGACAACGTCCTTTACTGTAAAGAATATTAACACTTTATAATGCAATAAGGTATATACAGTATAATAAAGTATATATGGTTGCTCTACCCTTTAATGCTTCTTCGACATTATGTCTGCTGGAGACATGTTTCTGGGTTGTCCGTCTGTCAGTCCTATCCTCCCTTGTTGTTGCTCCCTTGTTCCCCACAGTGTTGTTGTTTTCCACTGTACCTACATTCAAGTAACAGTTGGAATCTGTAACTATTTTATTTGCACCTTATCCATGCAGTGAAAATACGTCGTAAACTGGCTGTCTGTATAATGTGTTGCCTAATAATCATACACCAATCAGCCACAACGTCAAAAAGGATAGCATCTTTAATGTTGTAGCTGTTCAGTTTCAGTCTTGTTAATTTACCCTTGACCCTGAGGTTTTCACCTAAACCAGCACACACACTGACACACTAACAGATATGTACTATGCAATATATGTGGCATGATATGTGTGCCTTCACATATTCTGCTAATATAGCATAAGATATAGGAAGGGAGATGACTCACAGGAGATGACTGGTTGGCTACTAGGTGTGACTGTGTGGAACTGTTTATGAATGTGAAGTCTGGTGCTGCTGGTCATGATTTAACATGCTTAGTTAACCTCCTTAGATAAATAAAGTTTTGAACTCTTCTCTTCTCCAGCCCATGTGTTTCGTCATATTTCCTCAGAGAATTAGATACCAGAAAAAGTCTGGTTACTGTTAAATAGAACAGAGGTTCTTACTCTTGCTCTACCATCACTATTTAACTGTTTACGCACAATAAATAACAACTGAGAGCTTGTGTAAAACACACTTTCATAGTGACGTATGTTTTTAGTGATACTAACTGTTGTATTTTGGGTTTTTTGCAGGTTATTGGTGGGCGCTCCGTATGAAATGAATGGCCCTTACCAGACAGGGGATATTTATAAATGTTCACTGAGCAAACGAACCAATGGCGGTTGCTCCAAGCTCAATTTAGGTATAGTATCACAAACACCATTCATTATTTTTTTACCTGAGAATCACACATACAGTAACAGTGGCAGTTATGAATGTGTATCTGGAAAAATGTGTATGCATATACTGTAAAGGTTTAAATGTCGGCATGCTTTTCTGCATGTGTTTCAGTAAGCATGGTGGCATGTGTGAGACAGAGGTGTGGGGACCATACCAACCATTCCACATTTTACTATTTTTTTAAATGGTTCATGTACCTTTCCACACGTGTGTTATACCGCACATCTCACCGCATGCTACTTCATATGGGTCGCACATGTGTCATGCTGGTAAGGTGGGCACATGAAGGTTTGTCAAGTAAACGTTTCGATCTGCGGATGTAGACACTGGTTTGGCTGCCCAGACAGCAATAACAAACCAACGTCCCAGATGGTGGAACTTCTGTTTGGTCTCTGAAGGATAGTGCATGTATTTATGTATATATGAGTCTGTCTGTCCAAGATCATGTCACTGAGGATCTTTTTCCCTCAAGGAAGGATATCTCTGACCAACGTATCAGAGCGCAAAGACAAGATGAGGCTGGGAATGACGCTCACTTCTAACCCTAAAGACAACAGCTTTGTGGTGAGAGTGGGTTTAAAACTTCTTCTTGAGATATAACACAGTAATGGCCCGTTGCTGAAGAACCTTAAGAGGAAGTAAGAACACATTTGATAACTGTGCAAGTGGAAAAAAGGACAATCCCACAAGATTGTCTTTTGATTACACGGTTGTCAAACTGCAGCTCTCCCTGCAGAAGTTCTCTGAGAGCAAGAACCTAACTCTTTGGTAATATGCTGATGTCGGTAATGCTGCTTGTATGAATGCATTCTTTTATGTTTCAGGCCTGTGGGCCACTATGGTCCTACGAGTGTGGCAGCTCTTACTACAGCACTGGCATATGCTCCAGAGTCAACGCGAGTTTCAAGTTCTCCAGAACGATTGCGCCAGCCTTCCAGAGTAAGTATCTTTTCAGTTTGATGAAGAGTCTTCGACAGTTCTCAGTCACAGCAGGGGATTATTTACTCGTTTATGAACATCTGTTTTCTCCATGTATGCTCTCAGTATTAAGTCTCATCTTTAAATGTTTTTCAGGATGTGAGACCTACATGGACATAGTGATTGTTTTGGATGGCTCAAACTCAATCTACCCCTGGTATGAAGTGCAGGCTTTTCTCATCAACATTCTTCAGAAGTTCTATATTGGACCAGGTCAAATACAGGTGTGTAAGAAAGGAAGGGATACTGAAAGAAGATAAGATGTATTGGTAATGTTCATTGTTGAAAACATTTGAATATTGGACCTATAATTTATAGAAGTCTTTTTTTTTACTTAAGCTAATTCTGTTTCAGGTTTATTGAGCCTATATGTTCATGACAGTTTGTGTTTCTCTAGACCACTTAATACTGTGAATATTTTATATTTAATTATTACTGTAGTTAACTGCAAGAAGATAGACCTCTTACTAACTGTGATAGATCATTGTCATTGTGTTTCTTTGGACAGGTTGGAGTCGTCCAGTATGGTGAGAAAGTGGTTCATGAATTTAAACTCAGTGACTACAAATCAGTCGAGGAAGTGGTGAAGAGAGCACGCAGCATCAATCAGCGGGGGGGCGAGGAGACCAACACGGCTCTTGGCATCAACGTTGCACGGTACAGTATCTCCATTTGTACAAACGAGCAGCACTACTTCACTGCTCGTCCATCCTGTCATTTATTCTAATGAACATATCAAACATGTTCTCACAGCTCACAAGCTTTCAAACAAGGAGGTCGGCGTGGTGCCAAGAAGGTGATGATAGTGATAACGGACGGAGAGTCACATGACAGTCCAGATCTCCAGCAAGCCATAGAGGACAGTGAGAAGGATGGCATCACCCGTTATGCCATTGCTGTGAGTCTGCTAGACCTATTCTTCACCTGGGTTTTCACTTAGTTTTCTGATGGGTAATAAATCTCCTGTGCAGCATTAAAATGCCATAAACATTAATAAGGTGACCTCATGGAGCAAAAGCAAGTGCTTCAAGAGCTAAGTTGAGAATGGAGCCAGAGACCCTCAGAGAGCTCCACACATAAGCTCAGTGGAAGTGCAGTTAAAGGTGTAAATGATCTCCTCCAGACCACATGGTTCTTTGGTTCGTGCCACTGCTGGGACAGCTAATAGCACGCTTGTTTCCATCCAGCAGCTAAGCTGGGCAAGGGCTCTGAAGTCGTTTGGTTGAACACCAACTGAAACTGGTGACAGCACTGGCATAGGTGTAGAAAATCCAAATCCTCTGAAACCTTCCCAAAGAGAAGGTTTTAAAATGTGTCAGATAAATTGTTTCACACTCAAGTTCTTCATGCACACATTGTTTAATATTATCATCACAGGTTCTCGGCTACTACAACCGTAGAGGAATCAACCCTGAGGCCTTCCTCAATGAAATCAAGTACATTGCCAGCGACCCAGATGACAAGCACTTCTTTAATGTGACAGACGAGTCAGCACTGAAGGACATCGTGGATGCTCTTGGAGAACGCATCTTCAGTTTGGAAGGTTGTGCATGAAATTCATTTCACTTCAGCTGCTTAGAAATGTACTGCTACATTTGCATGAAAATCCTCCAACTCTATTTCGTATTGTAACTTTGACCGAAGGATGCTGTGGCTCCTTATAGAATGTAACCAAGGTAGGTAAACTTTAATAACCACAAACAGAGATTAGCTAATTAGTCTATTAGTCATTTTACATAAACCTTACCTGCAACCATTTTTATAATCAGTTAAGTTATTTATCAAAATGATACTCCCACCTCTTCTCTTTCTCTTTTTTAGCTTTGCAAATTGAATACATTTGGGGTATAAGCCATTTGAAAATGCCACCTTGGGCTCTGGGATATAGTGATGGACATTTCATAGGCTAAATTGATGATTCAGATTAAAAGATGAACTGATCACGAAATATTTTTTTTGTTGTAGCCCTACTACCGAGCCCTCTACAATTAGGGCCTGAAAATATCTCTTAAATCTCCTAAATGTGAAACGAGTTCAATGCCATTCTTCTCAGAATATGGCTGTGGTTGGAAGATTAAGTTTCTCTGCTGCAGTGATTCAAAACTCTCAAAGACTGACTTGTTTACACAGGAACCAGTAAGAATGGGACAGCGTTTGGCCTCCAGATGTCTCAGGCTGGATTTTCCGCACACAACGTCGAGGTGAGTCTGACTTCTGCTACCACGTCGCCTCATATCATCTGTCACCATGTATAACAACACACATTGTCTCAATTTCTGGCGCATCATAACTCCTCCCCAGAACCTGCCATTTATCACTCTCCAGCCCCCCCTGAGGTGCCTGCTGTGTGGCCCCAGAAGGTTTAGGTCATTCTGATTTAGGAGCCCCTGACAGGAGAGACGGGCCTTTTTCCACCTCAACCATGCAGTGATGGGAAATAAGACACTACTTGTTCCCCAGGGAAACGTATTAATGAGCAGCCGGGACATCGTTGAGACAGTTCTGCTTCAGCATGGGTTGTTTTTCCTTCTTCCTTCCTAGAGGTTTCTGATTGAATCTGAGAGCAGATAGTTGCAGGTGTCCTGGCGTTCAGGGTGATGCAGCTGGAGGAGGAAGATAAGGCACATCTCTTCTGTACCTGCTATTCATACCAATTAATTCATTTCCATTCCTCTCTCTCTGGCTCTGTTGAGACATTTGCTGATGCAACTGCTTTGATTTTCCAGTCCCCTTTCACAGTGTGATTTGTCAAGGGAGAAATAAATATATCCCTTTTTATGATGAAAATTAAATATAAAGCAGGATTTGTAGCTGGGTGGCAGGAATGTTTGGAAATTCAGTCCTCAAGGCCAGATTCCAGAGATGCTCGACAACACCAACCTGAGTGTTGAGAGTCGGGTAACTTATTGGAAAGAATGTCGGGGCTTTAAAGGAGAAAACGGTCCTTAAAGCCCAGATGGTTTTGTTGAATGTGATATGTGCCAACTCTGAAGGCTGCTTATGTCGTATACTATCCAGATGTGTCATACATCTGCATACACAGCAGTTTCTTTGTATGCTGTTTGTTTCTTTTACTGTAAACAATGCTGAAAAATAATCTCAAGGCTCTGCGTTTGTAAAATCAAGAAACTTTAGCTCATTACCAAAATTGACTCCTGTATATTTACCATAATGCAGAATACACATTAGTTGTTGGTTGAGCTGATTTAAAATGTATGTATCCTCCATGCACTTGCGTATGGTTATGTATAACCACAACTCAGGACTCCTCCAGTAAAATAAAGGGGTTGACGTACTAACCAAAGCGAGGCACTTGTCCATACATGCAACTGCTGCAGAAATAGGTCACTGCTTTATAAGGTTGAACTGTTTTGGGGTTTCATTCATTCGCCATGGAGACCATTTTGACCAAAACAGATAACCACATTGGCATAACGCTGCTGTCAGAGAGTGACGTAGTGCGAGCGTGGTGAGCACACAATTCCATCTTTCAGGAAGGAATGGCAGGCCTTCTGGCCAATGCTCAAACGCTGGAAAATGTGTTGTTGGCATATTGTGTAAGGCAAGAAAAAACTGAGCTCATTATGCAGAGGAACCCAATAATTATAGTGTCAGTGATACAAAGTATGGCAAACCATGGAAGGCAAAATCCCTCCTCTGTTCCTGCTCGTGTCTGCAACTAATTGCACTTGCTGGTTTGTTTGCTTTGTTGAAGGATGAGTTAAAAATACACACTGCTCAAGATACAGAAGTGGTTTGATCATAGACTTTAAGAGATTTTATTGCTGTCTTTGCGGTTTGTTATTGTGTGAAACTGTTCTCCTGTAGCTTTTTAGACTAACGAAGAAGTAGCTGTTAACGTGTCATGATTTCATTTCCACCAGTAGTTTTTGAGCTTTTCAGAGAGAAAAGGTCTTAAATACAATATGGATCAGCAGACTTTGTTTTTCTCTCTCACTGCTTTGCATAGACATGCTCCAGCAGTAGTAGGAGATACAGGGTGGGATCCCAGTGAGTTTCAGTGGGAGGTTTGTTGTAGCAATGGAATAGGTTAATCAGTATAGGAATAATGGGTCCTGGATAAGGAACTTGTATGATATGTGTTGTACATATGGGTTTGAGGGTCATTTTTTAAGATGGGAAAGATTAATATTTTTAGCTCAGTGGTGGAAAAAGGATTCACAATGCACAGCTGGGCAAATGAGGTTTGCGGTAAACCAAAACGGTGTACGTATTGATCAAAGAAAGAAAAGGTCCATTTGTGCCTTTGTTGTTTGTCTGGTTTGTAATGAAATGGGCCAGTACGCTGAAGAAAAAAGTGGAATTAGTCCAGTGTGTGATCTGCGAGAGGAAAATTAAAGAAAATTAGTATCATTTGAATTTTCACTACACTGAGTTTTGTGAGACAGTTTAGAGACACAAAGGATATTAAATTAGTTGATGGCGATAAATGAATCACGCCATCTGAAATGGTTGTCTAATTGGCGACTTATTACCTCCATCATGGAGGTTATACTTTCACCCGTGTCTGTTTGTCTGTTGGTTTGTTTGTTGGTTTGTTGGTTTGCCAGCAGGATTATGCAAAAAGTACAGAACTGATTTGCACCAAACTTAGTGGAGGGATTGGACATGGGAAAGGGAAGAACCCATCAAATTTTGGTGCCGATCAGGGCAAAGGGGAATGTTCTTTTTTGTTTGTTTGTTTTTTATCACTTTCCCAAACATTGCGAAATAGGGGAATTTTTTCACATTTTCATAAAGGAAAATGAAAAAATCTGACGTATTAATGGTGTTGAGATCTATGACTTTGTACAGTTCTGGATCTCACATACATGTGTAGGATTGTTTGGCCTTGGCAGAGGTATGCGCTCTACTGAGTGCCATTATAGTTTAGTGAATGTTTCCATGCATTCCAGGAATAAAACCTTGTATCAGTAAGGAGTGGATGATTACTATTGCTGTCACCTGGATTGATTTGTTAGCAGAACATTGTTATACTGTTAATATTGATGTGTATTTAAGGTGTGTTGTTGTACTGTAATTAGATTTTCTTCATATCCCTTTAAAACAATCCAAAAAATGTAGAGAGAACCTCCCTCAGAGTTTGTGTTACCAAGAAAACTCACCACAACAACACACAGACAGTGCTCCGAAATGGTGGGCAAAGAGTGTATCATCATCATCATATACAGAACTTACCATGCTGTGAGGATATGCAGTACAGGCAGTACAGCCATTCTGTTACCCTGCTGTGTGTATAATATATTTGTGCGCCTCGCCTACAGGATGGGATTCTGGTGGGTGCTGTTGGGGCTTATGATTGGAACGGAGCAGTGCTGAAGGAAACACGGCAGGGGAAGGTGGTCCCACCTAAGTCATCCTACACACAGGAGTTCCCCGAAGAGCTCAAGAACCATGGTGCCTATTTGGGTAAGTAACACCCTAAAAAAACTGTAGAGGACAGTGCTGTTATTTTATCAATGACGATTAAGCTTGGATACCCCCTGATCATTTGCTCCCACGCTCATCAGCCATTAGTTTCTTTGTACAGCCTCCTTTTTGGTGGAAGGATATATGGTTGCCCTGTTAGAAGACCTGTGGTTTAGCACCAATTGTCCAAGCTGCAGCCCATCTCTATAAAGTGTACCCATTGCTCCAGAGCTTCCCATCATATCCAGCCCCATCTCGCTCCACCACCACAGAGCTCTGCTTTTACCATCAGTGGTTTGTGTCTGAGCTTATCCACCACGCTGCCAATGGAAGCCATTCTAGACTCAATAGTAATATGAGGAGGATGCATAATTTTGGACACGCAGGGAGAAAGTTAAAGCTGGGAAAAAAAGGGGTTATGAAGATGAGAGATGAAGGTGGAAAAGTGTACGGGGCATAAGTGGAATTTTTAGTGGGAAACAGTGAAATAGAAGAAATAGAAGAAGAAATCTAAGAAACCTGAGAAACCAGACCAGCCACTTCTACGTAACTGAATGCAGCTTGCTGAGTTTTAACTCCTCAAATTACAACATTTTACAGATTTTCCTTGAGTCATGCAAATCACTGCTACAAAAATCCTAAAGGTCAGGCCCATCACTCTTGGCTCACTCAAACAGCGCAACAAAGTGCAGTGCCTGAGATTTTTGTTGACTTTTGACAATGTTGACCATTTGACTATCAAACAATCAGTCTACTTAATATACAGATCATTAGTAAATGGATTATAAAATAGATACTTATTCACATTACAAGTAATATCCTACATGGGTAACTTTGGCAAGAGTGGGTAAGATCAACTTCCCGAAATCTACTTCTTACCTCAGAGGGTTGTTGTCTGTAAGTAGAGGCAGAATTGATGTGTGTGTTTTACGTAACCAGGTTACACTGTGACGTCTGTGGTGTCAGCCAAAAATGGTCGACTACTCGTAGCAGGAGCTCCACGATTTAACCACACCGGCAAAGTCATCATCTTCACTCTGAAGAACTCGGGCAACCTCACCATCCTGCACTCCCTCAAAGGCCAGCAGGTACTGTAGTATCCAGCAGCACTTACCCTTCAACTTGATAAAAAAGTTCATCAGCTGTACGCTTTGGAAGAACGCCACAGTGCAACAAGGAATGTCGTAAAACATTGTTATAAATCTCTGTTTGCACTGCCACTGATGGAGAGCAGCTTACTTAGTTATGAGAGGCTTTAAAGGCCTTATTTGTGCCAAGACTGGCCATGTAGCAAAACCTACAAATAGCTCCTTCAAAGATCTTTGTGTAGCTCTTTATGTGATTACATAATTTTCATCATAGACTTTTGTAAACAAAAAATTAGAGAATGCCACTGGAGTCTGAGTTGATTTAAGCTCATTAATAGCGTGCACACAGTGTCAGGGGGAGGGGTCTGCCATGGGGACATCAAAGACTGTGGCCTTAAATATACTCAGTACATAACTTATTTACATTTACAAGCAACTCAACAACAACAATATGTAGCTAAGGCTCAATTAAGGCCCAGTCACATGGCATTTAAAAACACTATTTTCTCAAGGGGCTGAAGGAAATATGTGCCCTGTTTTTTCATATGTTCAATTATGGTGAATAGAATGATATAGTACACTTCTGAGATCAAAGGGAGGAGCTTTTGTGGGGGGGAGGGAGCTACTGTGAGTTATTAGCACTAGCTTGTTCTCAGGTGGTTAGCAAAGCTTAGCATTTAGCTCGCCAGGTACGGTAGTTTACCAGCTACTTGTGTGCTATAAAGTTCCTGGCTAAGCACTTTAGTTAGACTGTAGACAGCTGCAGTAAGTTTTAAGAAAATACAAAAGAACATCCTCAGGGGGCATCTCTTCATGACCTTACATAATGTGCATAAAAAACGAGGATCACAGCTGGCAGTGTAGGATGCTACGTCAGCCAGATTCAGGGATAGAGCTCCTCTTTCTTCCTCCGTCTGTTTTTGACATTTTGGTTCTTTGGAAAGCGTCAGAATTATTCCAATTCATGAGCTTAGAAAATTAAACAAGATGGCCGGAAAAATTAGTATTCTTCCGTGGAAAAGGCCAATAGCCAAAAGGATTTTCATTTTGAAATTTAAGCTCAATAAAATGACTGTGCTCCCCTACTGCAGTCCAAATGACATAAACATAACAAGCTGCACTGATGGTGCGAGTTGACATAAGGACAAATTCACTGTATGTGAAGGTGTTTAAACATCCATTACTGTTGTCATATGTATGTATATCCTATATAATTTTAATACTGTACATCAGATCATCTAGCAGGATTTAATCCCACTATGACATTAGTCACATGAAGTTTAAAAATGATCATCATTTCAAATGGGATGTGGCTCTGTGTGTTAATGACCACTACTCATAACTGGCAACGCTTCACAGGCTGCGAGTCTGAAGTGATCCTGCAGCAGCTTACATTGTACCTTGTCAGCAACAGCTCGTCCAGAATGGCAGATGTTTTTTTGAAGAGGACTTTCTCGATCAAACAGCTCCTGAGAAAAGAGCTTTTTATAGGCAGATGTTTCTAATCTGAAAACCAATAGATGATGTTCCATCCACTCCAGTGACTAATCCAGATTCTCTCCGTAAAGCTTTCACAGTCTGAGCATCTAAGCAAAGCATCAGGACTCTGACCACTTGTTGAGACACAACACAGACCACCATTTGCTTACAATATTTAACCTCAAAAGTCGCCCCACATCGTCAGCAAATCATTAAACCTAAACATGTGGTTCAACAAACAACAGGGAAAGTCCAGAATTTCAGAGATATATAGAACAAAAAGATATTTGTTGTGTGATTTAAATGAATGATATAAATGCACTTTTCAATGCAACAGCGTAATAACCTGAATGAATTGCTTTTAAATCATTAAAACTAATAAAAGTTGAAGATCTTAGTGTGACATGCATGTTTATGTCTTTCAGATTGGCTCCTACTACGGCAGTGAGATTGCACCTCTGGATATCGATGGGGACGGTATAACTGACAACCTTTTAGTGTCAGCGCCGATGTTCTTCAGTGCAGGCATGGAGAAGGGAAAGGTCTACATCTACAGAGTGACAGAGCTGGTAGGTATAAACTCAACAAACTTAAACCAATGCACAAAGGCTGGCCACATACAGGTACTAATCAACCTTGGAGCAAGCGACCCACTACACAGAACTGGGTCAACACCTGTTCAAACTCCAGACCTTCCCAGTAAATTCTAACACACCTCACCAGAAGTGTCCGGTAACACACACTGAACCAGACTGTTGCATTCCAGCTACTCATTTAACACACTGACATGCTGCAGCCAGACATTTGACACATGACCATGTCCAGAATAAATGTGCAGATCAAATGAGAAAACTTTGCCATGCCAGTGTGCAGACTTTACTAGATGTGTAGAGTGAAGTCAGCAGGAAAGTATTCTGCCCCTTTTAAACCCATTTCCAGCGAAGCGTTTGGAGGAGAGAACTTTTTTTTTTAATAGAAGGAAATTTCCTGGTATTCCAGGTCTGTCTTGCTCATTGGAATAATGAATGTCTTCAGTTGTTTTGAATCCATTGAACAGGCATAGAAGAGGTATTTAAATATCTGGTGTGGCCCAAACCACATCACAGGTGGCAGGCAGGCCAAGCTTAACAGTCAAAAACACAAACAGAGAGAAATCATTCTTTTAAAAAATGTCTGTCATCATCGGGACAGCAATACCACATGTTCAGGGCAATTAATAATCATGATGTGGCTGATTCAGGTGTGGTATTGCTGTTGGAAAACTGTTCAAGTTTGGACGCGCTGGTTCAGAAATATGTCCCTGTAGTCACAGTGAATATTAAACATCCACATCCATGTGAATCTGTGGACTTGACTTTTAAAAAGTTTTAAAAGTCAAGTAAAAGTTTCTTTGGCTGTTACCTGTCCTAGCAGCATGGTTTTAGGAATGCCAATGTTGGTCAGCATCTCATCAAAAATAGAAATATTTTTTATGTCTGTTGTGAGCCAGCACCTCGCTAAAATAGGTCTGGTCTCCATTTTCTCTTTTTATTTTTATTTTTTGGAAAAATCTCTGTAATCATTTGATGGATTGCTGTGACACTTTGTATATTTCGCATTTCAAAGCTGCTATAATCAATGGTTTTATGTCAACAACAGATCACAGGCCTGTAGTTTCCCTTAGCTCTGTGGTGCTTTATAGTGTCTTTAAGCTCATTGTTTGGGTTTTCCGTCCCACGACTTTATTGCTTTGGTTCACTCTCACCACTCATATGGTGTCATTTTTGGCCACAGCGAATCAGCTGCTTTCATTGAAAAAGCTCTAAAAACCCAGTGAACACCACCCCCCAGCACTAAACAACAGACAGACACAGTTAGCATCCAGCTGATGAACATCTGGAGTTGGTGGAGAACAAAACAGAGGTAAAAGAAGAGTGAATATCGGACTGTTGCTCTGTATCAGCTGAATGTGTACAGTATAGGCAACCGTTTTTCAGTATGCTTGTCATATCAACTTGCCTAATGACAATATGTTGTCCTCACATCTTGTTTCTGCTGCCCCCAAGTGCGCAAAAAAAATGAGTCATTGTTTACCGTTGTCATTGTGAGCATGTTATTATTCTGATGCTAGCATTTAAGTCAAAGCACCACTGAGCCTCCAGCTTCACAGAGCTGCTGGAGTAGCTGTAGACCCTTGCCTTGTTTATCTACCATAGATATTTTTCCTGTTTCTCATTCTCAGGAGAATGTCTTGCCTTATCAGAAATAAATGGATGGTAAAGCTGTGATGCAGTCAGAGTAATGATGAAAATGATTGTAAGTACAGGATAAGTACAGATAATCACCGAGAAGCTCATACTGAGCCTTTTCTGCCTTTTCAGCGAGTGCTCTGACCAAAATTTAAGGGATAATAACTACAAATTTAAAGCGAAATAAAGTTGCGTAAAGTCTGGCAGCTGGTCAAAAATGAAATTCCATTCACGGTCTAGCACATACAGAAGTTGCACTTTTCACTCACACATGAGCCACTGCAGACTAGTCATGACCCTTCATGGCCTCCACACGAACCATGTGTTTCAAATTTAAACAGAGCTGACTATATTTTTTCCCCATCTCTCTATCAGTCTCCCTCTTTGTCACACACGCACACATCAGGTAGCTGAGAAGTCAAAGCTACCCTCCTAAATCAACCCCCCTCCCATTTATTCAACTGAAAAAACAAGTGATCTCATGTTTCGTCTGCCGACCTTAAATTACATTAAGGACCGGGATGCCAAGTGGAGCAATGATATGCATGACTACTGATGGACGCTAGTATTTGGCTCCATTTTGTCAGACTGTTTTCCAGTCGGGTAGTTGCTTTCAAAGAAATGGATCTTTTCCATCTGATTTAACACTCGCTAAGAATAGAACTTCAAATAAATATACTAAAGCTATATGGCATCCTTTAGTTCTTTTATGACCTGGAGGTAAAATTCCTCACTTCTCTGTCGCCAGATGTTTAAGATATTTGAGTTCAAAAAGGCAGAATTAAAGGATTATGTGGAAAACACAGAAGCCGATCCAAACTTTATCTTCTGTTTGATTAGAGAAAAGATTATAAAAAGTTGCGTTTGTTGCTTTTTCCTGTATAAATTACATCATGAGATAACTGAAAAAACAAACCTAACAGGGTGGAGGACAGATATGACAACAGTCTCTTCCTTTGTCTAAATAATGAGATGTCTAAATAAAATTAATGGCAGATAATTTAACAAACAGATAAGTGCTTTGACCGGACAACTGAGCTGAACTAGGTATGATATAAAGTAGGACTGGCTTAGACTAACACACATTTATTTATACTATATGAACAACATGTGAATACTGTAAAGGCTTTGTATGTTGTCCAACCATGTGCATGTCATGTTTTGTTTGTAGCACTAACTTATGATTATATGAACTTCCCCCTAAAGCTAATGTATTTATCAACATAAAATACCAGAGTGTGTTGTCGCAAATTCTTTTGAACTTTCCCTTGAGGGACAGTTGTCTTGAGATATTCATGAAGTGAGATCCAAAGGAAAAACAAATACTTTCTGACGGTAGCAAGACGAGGATGATTTGTATGACATGTAAAGAATGTATCAAGTACATTTATGAGCACGCTTTAAGATATGCCTAAAAAGATAACAGATTATGTGTTCGTTATGTTTCCCTTCATCCCTCAGAATCGTTTCATCCTTGAAGGAGCGTTGGAAATCCACAATGGTGGCCAGAACGCCCGCTTCGGCTCATCGCTCGCTCCTGTCCCTGACCTAAACGGCGATGGCTTCAATGACTTGGTGGTGGGCGCCCCGCTGGAAGACGACCACAAAGGAGCCATTTATGTTTTCTTTAGTCAGCACAACAGAATAATACGCAAGTACAAACAGGTAGGACGTGTGCAAAAAAATACAGTTAAAATGTATTAGCATGTGTTTTCCTCCTGACTATAATCACACATGCAGTACAAGTTACTGCCAATCACCTTCCAAAGCATGGCATATGTTTTTCATTTGATTTACCACCTTCTAGGCAGCCACTGATTTATGATCATTTCAGTATGGTAAAAAAAAAAGAAAGGAAAAAACTACAACTTGTGTCACTCTATACTTGTGACAGCTCTTTACCCAGATGTGTGAAGCCTTACTTGCTTGAAAATGAAGGCTCAGGTCAGTCACAAGCAACCCGTCGGTGAGGGCAGACAGAACTAGTGAAGGGCAAGAACAGGGCTAAGGAGCACAAGAGAGGATCTAACAAAAGACTGTGTGAAAAGGTGCTGGTGTATATACTGAGTGACTGATGAAGGAATGATGGGCAGCTGCTGGACAGGTGGACAACGACAGGCTCTGCACTGACAGAAGAAGTTAGTTAGATTTAAACAGACACGAGTAGCTGCAATTAACATATTGAGCCAATGGCATGCTTCAGAGAATGGTTGGTAATAATCTACAATGTGTGATTTGTACTAAGTGAGCTAAAACATACAAAAACCACACACCACACAAACCCTAGAAAAGAGGAAAAAACATTTGTTCTGAATATTAACTTGAGATAATGTTGTACATAGAACTTCTAATCTCTTTTTGGCTCCGTGGCAATGGAAAGTGTAATTTCCCTACATTACCGCTTAGAGAATAGCCTTATAGTTTAAGAAGTACTGAAATACTTTTGGAGTGATGAAGTAATTTTTATTATCCTTGACTAAGTCATTTTGAATGTACAGTGTCTATTTACTATTATGGCTTTAAATGTGATTATTGTATTTCCCAAGAACTGCACAGTTTAATTGCACATGTGGCTGCTCTAACAATAAGACTGTAAACTGCGGTTGTTGTCAATATGGTGTTTTTTCCTCTTCCTGTTTCTCAGAGGATAGCAGCAGCAGATTTAGCCCCTGGCCTGCAGTACTTTGGCCGCAGTATCCATGGCACAATGGACATGAACGATGATGGTTTAGTGGACCTGGCAGTAGGGTCCCTTGGTGCAGCTGTTCTCCTTTGGTTAGTATTTCACCCAGCAAATAATACTGTTGTCAGTACAAGGTGGGCTCAACTCTATTAATAAATGTAACTGCCACCCTGCGCTTTTATTTTGTTTTATGTATGCCTTCAGGAAGAATCATATTTTCAGGAATAGTCTAGAGTCTCACAGGTTATGGGTTGGCTTCATCTGTAACACTTTCATGCCCTCACAGGTCACAGAGTGTCATCCGGATATATGCCACTGTTCGGTTTGAGCCCAGCAAGATCAACATCTTTGTGAAGGACTGTCAGAGAGGTGGCAAAGACGTGACCTGTATGTCAGCCATTGTATGTTTCAACATCACTGCCAGGACAGCCATTCTTCCCACACAGGAAATTGGTAAGCCAGCAAAAATAATCCACTGCTGCGCAAGCACACGAAAGTTTCCCAGTTCCTCCCCTTGTCTGATGTTTTTGGTGTCTTCCCTCGGTTAACAAAACCCTTTTTGACCGCTCAGTAAAGGTGAGCCTTTTATTTATTGTACAACCTATCAGATCTATAGAGAAAATATGTTTTTTCTTAAATGGAGACCTCTCAATCATGTTTAGTTTCTGAGACAAAAAGATGCTCGCACTACCAGCTGTATTGTCAAACCTCTGGAGACTGTCAAACCTTTAACAGACCATTTCCACCAATACGCTCGAGCAGAGAAATTTATATTTTGGATCTGTAGTTGCAGCATAGCTCAGCTGTTGTTTGGACTTTGATACACGACAGGATGAAACATGGCTGGTTTCAAGTGAGAAAAGGCATTCGACCATATGAATATATATCCTTCATGTTCCGGGTCCAGCAGACTTTTCACCATGTGGCTTCCCGTAAAAGCTGATGGTGATGGCTCCTTCCATTGAGAGTGGCGCCAAGGCAGAATGTGCCTTCACTAGCAGTAAGAGATTCTGATCTCCCTGCTGTTTCTCTGCCAAAGCTAATGCTGCTGCGTCCAACGCTGGTATATCTGAACCACGCTGGTGGTGTCAGATGTTGGAATGCATCTACAAGTTTATATCTTTTGTTTTATTCCAGAGGTGTTTCTGACTGTTTGGTGGCAGTGACAGCAGATAGGTAGCCCACCTGCAAATAAATGCAAGGTTACTCTGCTCACAATTTGTTTTAAGAGATATCGTGGCAGGGTCCAGTTTCACACAGTGTTTCGGGGGGGGAGGAAGCAGAAGTGCGGGGGAGCGTGTTCTGAGTTAACCTCCTGACCCTCCGACATCTTTATCAAATCTATGGGATGTGTCAAAACAGAGTAGAGGAAGAACAGAGGGAGTTATCTTGTCTCCCATGGTTGCATACACGTTTGTAAACACGTTTATTTAATTTTCTCTCGTTGTCGTGTCTGGCTGGTAATGCATGGCAGATGTGCTGGTGTTTTCAAGTTCGCAGTGGTCTGTTGCATAAAATGGAACTTTTCTCATTCAAGTAAATCTTATTTATGCAGATATCTTTATACAATATTTGAGAGTGGTGTCTGTAAACAAATAGACTCAACGAGCTACTTTTCAGATGTTCTCAAGTGGTGCTGTGCAGCCCCATAACTCTTCAAATGGGAAAAATTCAAGTGAGAACTTGAACACAGGAAAAAGTCATTTGTAATTCTGAGTTTCTCTCATCAAGAGAGGAAAAAAAATTTATATTAGTTGATAATGATCCTTGTGATGTGGTGAAAAGTGGATAAAAGCTTCCAGTTCAGTTTCCATTATCTGCCCAGATCTTTCTCCAGCTCTCTAATTCTCTACTTGACCCCCAACACAAGACATGCACAAGTTCAGCCTTAGTGGATTTTTTCTCATGCCATGAAAACAAGATGCAATAAATGGAAAGCCTTTAAAACAATGTGGCTTGGAAGTGACTCAGTACTGAAGCCAGAGGGTTTGGATTCTTGTATATGTTGGTCACACATTTATTATATGTTCAGAGTCAAGTTAATATTATTGCTCTGCACTCTTACAGTGATGTCATTTACCATAGCCTGGTGCTGCCGTCTGTCAATTAGTCTGCACTAACCTAAGTAAGAACAGAAGCTATAGCTGTATGTTAGAAACATTTTAGCACAAACACTGCTGAATAGGATCTTTCACAGTTTCTCATAGCTGTATAATGTATTAACTCTTCCTGTGACCTACTAGGGATCAAGTATAACGTCTCCATTGCGGAGAGACGTTTCAATCCCCGTGCCATACTGGACAACCCGAACAAGCTGCAGCCTCAAAATCTGACCCTCCTTCCTGGAGAAGAGACCTGCGAACACATCTACTTCCACGTCATGGTGAGTCCCGTGTTGCAAGAGTCACATACAAAAGTGCAGCCACTGTTTCCGAAGACACTGGTAACTTGCAAGGAGAGAATTAGCTTGAAATTGTTATTTGTTCTTTTAATTGTGGGCTTGTTTGTTAATATTTACTTGTTAATTAGTTACTAATAGTAATGTTTTACTTCATCACTGAATAGGTGAGATGGCTGAAAGCTATACGTTTGTTGCATCTAGGATTCTGTGGAAACTTTTAATACAATGTGAAGGTTAAAATGCTTCATCAGTCCTTTGTTAAATATAAGAGTCCAATTTTAACATGTGAATTTCAGCAAAAATACTTCAGCTGCCTCAGTCTATTCATTTGGTCTCAGACATTGGTCAAAACCAACACACAGTGTATGTTAAAATGAGATTATAATAATATCTTTCGAGCATCTTGTATATTTGTGTAAACCATAAAAAGCTAGCGCCATAGATAAAGTGCCATGATAGAGTAAAACCACAGGCTAATCTTTGAACTTAATGTTTTATATTAGGAGACCACAGACTATGCAAGGCCCATAGTGTTTGCTGTACAAGTGGGACTACAGGATCCAGACCAAGGACCAGTGCTAGATGAAAGCTGGCCTACTGTTGTGAGGACTGAGGTGAGAGACCATCTGACATCTTCTGGAAAGGAGAGGATTAGTAGTTTCTTTGACTCACAAAAGCTCGTCTCTTTGGCTAGCTGCCCTTCTGGAACGGTTGTGATGAGGACGACCGCTGCATACCGGACCTTGCACTGCAGAGTATGACCGACCTGATGACTCGAAAGTAGGTACACACATATTCATTGCAACACATAGTACACTCACGGGAATTCGCAGACATACCATATTTACACAAATAGACTCAATCAATTTTTACTCATGACTCGACTCTGCTTCCTCTTCCTCCCTCCCTGCCTCCCAGTCAGTTCTGTGCACAGCACGTACAGTCTCGTGGTGCTTTCTGCCGCCACATTAGCGAGCAGGGGTTGGAGGGATCTCTGAGGGTGTTGGAGGGGAACAGGAGGAGGATGGTGGTGGACGTCCGACTGGAGAACAAAGGAGAGAATGCCTACCACACGCGCCTTAACATCACCTACACGCACAATCTACGCTTCTCCAGCCTCATAGTCAAGGTACCTGATCATCACCATAAACTAGTCATGTGCTTTTTCTCAAAACTGTGAAACTATGTTAAATGTGTAAAACTATATTCTGAGATGCCTTTAGGTTTAACCAGCAAATGAAATGAGACGCAGGCTGCATTTCAGATACCAGTACTGTAACAAACATCTAAACTGTTGTTGTTTTTGATGCAGGACAACTCTGACATCAAGATTGAGTGTTACAATGAGGACAAACTGAGGAATGAGAAGATCTGCAATGTTAGTGCTCCGTTCATGAGAGCCAAGTCTCAGGTGAGATAACCGCACTCTCAATCACTCTGAGAATGATATACTTCATTATATATTATACATTACTTCATTTATTTAAAAAAGTAACCATAGGTAGGAAATAACTTGATTACATTAGTAAGTTTTGCTGCTTTCTTTATGTGAACATAATATTCATTCATTCATTTTCCTCCATTATATCTGACATTTTGGTTTATGTCCAAAAATGCCATATGTTTTAGGTGAGAATCATCATTTCTTTATTCAAAGTGAAGAGAGATGTAAAAGTTGATCTTTCCAACCATGAGGAATTCATTCATATTTGAGTTTTCATACTGATTCCCAGATAGGATGAAACTAAATAAAAAATCTGGGAAATGCCTGTAGCCCTGTTACAGCTGCATTGTGCCGCTACCCAGGGGCTGAAAAAACATCGACGTGGACTGTATTAGACCACAGGGGCCCAGAACACATGCTCCAGGCTTTAGATGAACATGGCAGACCACAGTGGTTAATGCAAGAACCACAAGGCAAGCAGAAGAGCCCAGTTTAGTTCTGGTTTGTGAGATCCCTTCTTTCTATAGCCTGAAATCAAAGTCTACAGTGTCCACGCTGAAACACGTCCTTCTGTATGTAAACGTCTACAGGTAACGTTTGTGAGTATAAGCAACTGTAATAATATAATTAGTCTTATTACGTGAGTGTAAAAATCCTTTAGTGGCACATTAACGATTAAGATCAACGTCCTCATCTTAATTTATAGTGTATACGTTTTACCTGTGACTTAACATTATGTACAGTTCTATGCCCTCACACACCACTCCCACACCCGCCACATCTTAAACCTGAAGACCTTAAAGTTCAAGTCATTATACTATTTAGTTCATGAGAGATTTTATTTGCAAACATTATTTATACATTTTTGGTAATTTTTTTATTTTAAGGGTCCTGTATTTTCCAGCTAATATCCTTGAAACTTTCCTCTCAATTTCCTAAGAAATTCAATTAAGAATTTTTATTAGAAAATACGACACGTAAAGTAAAGCGTTTTCAACATTTTACATTTCCAAAACACAAACATAGAAACCCATCTAACATCACGCTGGACTGGGTGATGGCGCCAAAAAACTGCAAAAATATTAGTGAGAGAAAAATTTGTTATAATGATTAAGTAAATGAAAGATTAAATATGCAGATAGATTTAATTAATTAACGGTCACCAGGCTGTGTAAAATGTTTTTAGAGTTTCTTATTTTCTTCAACTTGATCCAGTATCCTACTTTAGGGGTTGTAACACGCCGCTATTTCAGAATAATAAGGCGCCTAACAGGCAAAGAAGTAGAAGCTGAGACGTTTTGCTGTGTGCAGAGAGAGTAAACGAGAGATAAAACACTGGTTTTTCACAGATTTTTCATGTAATAAAGGTTATGGTTCACAGCTTTCAACTATATCCCACATGAAGCTCAGAGTCACAACTTTGGTTACGTGATATATTTGACCAAAAACTATTTATGATCACTTGTTATAATGTGCCCAAAGTTACCTAGTCCATGTCGCTGATGATGACAACTTTGAGTTCATACATACAACGTGTTCCCAAGGTCAAGAATCACCCTTCACGCTGTAGATCTCTGATCTGTTTGACATTTTGTAAGAGAGAGGACACACTGTTACTGGCAGGAAACATATTGATGCAACTGAAAACCCACAGTGTGGAGTGTGGAGAGTCCCTGGGACACAAGCCCTAACATATGTGAGTCCTGTTGCCATCACTCACACAGTTGTCTGCAAGTGACTCTGCATATTTTGAAAGCATTTTCTTAAAGGTCAAAGTAGCTGTCTCTTATTTGGACATAAAGATCAGTCAAGCAATACCCTCCTCCTCAGTTCACTATAAAAATTAAATGAGAATCTCATTTGGTCGTTATTACATTGTGAGCAAAAGAAGAAACTTCCTCCTGAAGAGCTTCTTCTCTCCGCTTTAGCCTGGTGCACCAGGTGAGACCGAGTGAAAAACACTGAGATGTATTTTTTCTCTCATCTGTTACTGATTCTCACGTTCAATTCTGCTGTTTCCAAGCCTTTCCACAGGCTTGTAATGTCAACCATATTTATGAGAGACTGCGCTTTCCAGTGTACTTTAAAGCAAGGCATCAAATTTTATTTCAGAGAGGGTGATGTTTGAATTAACTGTGGTTGGGGATGACACTGATTGCACATTACACCGTGAAATTAAAAGCTTTTAAAGAGCGAGCAGATTACACATAAGCAGTCTGATGTCTGAACAATAGTCTTATACTGATAGAAAGTCTGCTGACAAAAACTGGAGGAATGAAGTAATGAAGGTGATTGAAAGAGTTCATGAGATGTCCTGACCACGTCATTATCACAAACAATAGTCATCTCCTTAGCAACGAAAAGATCACCGCATGTCTCTGTAACACTCCCCAACAACGTGAACCAAGAGGACTCGGGTCACCCTGTAAAACTCAGAGTGATTCATACCCACTTATTCAGCCTGAACAGCATCCAGAGCCACAAGGCTGATCCGCTCTGGTTTAGAAAGTTTTAAAAATGTGGCACAGAGTTAAACAAGGCTGATTGTGCATCTGTGCCACTGCCAAACCAGCCCTGACCACTGTTTAGCTGAAAGAAAGGAGGAACCTGAGGGCAAGCTTTTTTAGAATCGCCAGTTGTCACTGTTGTTTTGACTTTTCCGGTTTCTTTTGACCTGTGTAAAACTAGCATGTACTGTAAACTTTACTACTGCTGCAGCAAAGGGAGGTTTTTTTTCTCGTTGGTGTACACAGAGACGTGGTACACTAGTTATTGCAATTAAGTGTTTGATGATTGACAGTGGATGTGGCTCAGGGATGTGGGCAGACTTCATCGACCCCGAGGAGGAAGAGGAGCTTCATGCTCTGTCTCAGTTTCCATGTTCTGTTATGCTGCCGCACAAAAATCCTCCTGCCACAGACAATCATGTCTTCCAAACCCATACCACTTACATGCATGTGTGTGTCTCTGCATTCCTATGTGTGTGTGTGTGTGTGTGTGTGCGCGCGTGTGTGTGTGTGTTTTCATCTAACTTTCTTCTAAATGAGCATCACATAAATTCATCCAATTATCCTGAAAACAGGACGAACAAGAAGATGAAGCTTTCTTACAGGGGTCATTCCCCACAAATAGGATAAGATCAAAAGAAAACAGATCATCATCTTCGTATGTACAGTGTGTTGTATATCTGTGGTCTGTCCAGGATTAGTCAGACTATATGGAGGGGGAACGCTACAGTAAACATTGTTATGCATTCCTCTCTGGTCAGAGGGAATCTGTCAGGATTTCATTACGGCATAGAAGACTGTAAACAATGCTCAGCTTGGCTCTGCTCAGTCGACTCTCTGCTACCAATCTCCTCTCTCCTCCTCTCTCCACACTTAAGGGTCTTCCTCTGTTTGTTTTCGTTTAGGATTCCTCAATTGTTTCTCATTTTCTCACACGCCTGTTGTCTCTTCTGTTTGTGTCTGCCTCCTTTCTTCTCTTTTAGACCTCTGTTTGTATTTCGCCGTGAATGTGACAATGGTAGGTGTGTGTGCGTGCGTGTGTGTGTGTAGTCATGTTGATTTGTATTTATGGCATTGTCCCCAACTAAGGGGAAATTCCCTGGCTCTTTTTAAGCAGCACCAACTGTGCAGCCGGCTGCCTGGGGTCAGAGCCTGGGACTTAGAGCAGGTTATTGCAGGCTTTACTCCTTAATCCATAATGCAGGGCCTTTACTGTTTGGCAGGGTATATACTGTACAGTAGCATGCAGAGTCAAAAGAACCTTTGACTTGTGCTTTTAGTGTTTTTGAGTGATTGAAACTTTACTCTCCTCTGTGTAGGTAACATTTCGTCTGGAGTTCGAGTTCAGTCGGACTGTCTTCCTAGACCACATCAGGGTTATCCTGGAGGCCGGCAGGTGTGAACATAAATTTAAACCCTTCAATGTATTTTTAAAATGTTTGACTCCTAAATACATTTTCTCTTTGCATGGAGTGATGTCATAACAACCAAGCATGTACACACCAAGTGGCAACCTTGAGATAAGCTAAAAAAGCTGAAACCCTACTGAGTTACAAGGATATATATTTCATCTGGTGTGTAACAACATTGTTTGGATATTTTTGTCTCCTTCTCTCAACAGTGATGGCGAGGAAATGAGCACAGCTGATAATTTCAATGATATCTATTACTCACTGAAATACGAGGCAGACATTCTCTTCACTAGGTTTGTCATTTTCTGTGTTGCCCAAGCTTTTTAGCTTCCAAGCAGGAAGTAACAAAGTGATTAAATGAGATCTGGAAAATACTGAATAAATGTGGGAGATGCTGTAGCTGGAATGGGGTCTTAGTTATCATGTATAATTACACGACATGCTTTAAAGCCCAGATAAATGAAAGATAATTGCTCCTCACACATTACTGTTTCATGTTTAATCTTTACTTCTAAAGGGATTCAAATCCAACTCGGTATGAGATCAAATCAGAGCTGTCACTGGAGGAGCCCGGAGTTATCGGTCCTCCTGTCAACTTCACTTTCCAGGTGAGAGTCAAGAAGAGCATCATCACCATGACTTTAATTTACGGCACAGGAAAACGCTGCTTGGAAATAATTTACACAATTTATTCTTTTGTTTTCTCTCAGATCCAGAACCTTGGCTACTTTCCGGTAAAGGATCTACAGCTGAACATTGAGATCCCAGAAATGACAAAAAATGGGAACCAGCTCCTGCAGATATCTGACTTCCATATTGACCAGGTGAGTGTGGAGCCTCAGAGCGAGTCTCAGTGATTGAAAGGGAGAAAATGTAACTTTTGAAAGAATAATAACACCTTCTTCTTCTTGATGGTTGAATTTAAAGAATAAAACAATCTTTAACTGAGATTCTTTCCCACCTGTCTAAAGTCAAGAATGAACTATCAAGCTTGTTGACCGTTAGCTAAGCCCCACCCCTCTTAGTTACTGTCGTCATGCCTGTCAAGCTGTCTGTCCGCATGCGGCACATAATGCGCACAAAGATAGACAGAAGCAGGCCAATCCCAGCTGACAGTGGTCAGTCCGTCACAGGGCTGACACACAGAGACAGACCATCCATGCTCACATTCACATGATAACATGCAAAAGGCTAAATCTGCATCCCTGGAACAAAAGGTTATGTCCCATGCAGAAAACATGGCAATAAAGAATCTGCATTGTTCTTATACTGCAGCATAGAGCTAGCTCTAGTTTTATAAGTATGATAATGAGAGAAGAGTAAGATCAGAGTGTCACTTCATTCTGACTCTGTTTGGCTGCTTGGTTTACATACCAGGGCAAGCAAGGTAGAGGTTACATTTATAATATTTTTTGTATTTTCAAACAACTCCCAACAATCTCCCCCAAATCCAACACAGCTGCTAATGTTAGTCTGCACACAGTGGTGAAATGGTTCACAGCGGATGTACTATTGTGACTGGACTGAGGCTTTTTTTTTATTGCTACCTGTAACCCCCAGTATAGGAGTAGTACCATGAAATGCTCCTTGACCATAACATTAAGTTACAGCTGTCGCTACTAAGACGTGCTGATGTTTGCAGCTTATGTAGGAGCAGACACCACGCTGGCTGTTTAATCCATTCATTACATTTTTTCTCAAGTGTTGATTTTGGAGAGGGTATTAAAAAAAACATCCTCCTAACTTTTTATAAACAGAGTATCACTTTCACTGTTAAGGTTTGCTGAGCTTGGACAGTTGCAGCTCAGGGCAGGGGTTTAGTCAGAGTTTCCTCTCTACTTTAACTTATGTTTTAGCATCTGCCATTGTCTAGAAATTGTCTCTTGCTGACAGTTGTTCAGCAAAAGTCACATCAGCTTGTTATACATGAATAATGTAATGTTAGTCTTATTTAAAGAGTTACTACAAAAATGGTTCGAAATCAGTACAACTACTTCTTTAGTTTCCCTCTGTGGTCTTTATGCTAAGCTACGCTAACCACATCAGCTCCATGGCACATTGGTATTGAGCTTCCCATATTTCCAAAGATGTTAAACTATTCTTTAAATTGCAAAGTGATATTAATTCTTGGTTGTAATGTAAGGCAAATATAACTCAGCCTATCAGAATATTAGTTTACTCTTTTTCTGCAGATGTGAGATTGTAACGTAGTAACTGGTATTTTCACTCTTATGTCACACCTCAGAGAGATGGCACTCACTGTTTACCGCCTCAGCATGTGGCACAGAGCAGAGCATCACCTGAGGACCTTTCACGCGTCTCCCGCTTGGTAAAGTGCAAACCAACCAACTTCATTCCCAAATTAGAGTTTTATTTCTGACTTTATCTTTGGCAACTTTTTTCCTGAAGGCTGGTGTCTGACTTCTTCACACAGAATCAATCCAACACCTTAACTCTGCCGATCCAGTGCGCTGTCAATGTGGCCTCCCACAGAGAAATTGCAGTTAGGATCACAGGAGCACTACGAATAGATACCTTACACGCAGTGAGTGTGAAACTGAATAACATGTTTGGTGATTGGCCCAGGTTTATAACAGTATAACCATGCATGCAATTTCTCTATTCATCTTAGTGTTATTTTGCTTTGACTGTAGCGATGACAGCTTTGCAGTCTTTCAGCTGTGTTATATGTTTGTGAAAACTGGCGGTCTGTTTTGATTTCCTCTCCAGCTGAAGTTTAAAATCCTGGAACTGGTAACCAGTGCATCAGTGGAGCTCCCCTCCTCCAGCCCCATGTTTTTACATGAAGCGAGGCCTGTCAGACATGTGAGTCAACAACAGCTAATGTTATAAACTGCCTCTGCCCTGGGTTTGACCTGACTCCGAACTGATTGATAAAAGCATCATAATTTAATTATATTTGTCATCTCTCTGATTTGTATCCTATCCATGTATGAACACAGTGTTTTTATGTGCTGAGGAAGATCAGTCCCTTAAAATGTATTTGAATTGACTGAAAGTATTAAAATGCTTTAATAGTACAATTGATCTAACAATAAAAAGGAACATATTTTGCTGCAGAAATCACTTTCTAAAAAAAATACCAGTGGGTTCTGCTACAGCTGATCGTGGCATTGCAGAACTGAGGCAGTGCAGAATCAGACAGTAAAGGTTGGTATTGGAGCACACGTGCTGTGTGGTGCTCAGGGACCGAAAGGACCAGCGGCACAACATGTAAAAGTCTCGACATGTACACTAATCTTTGCTGCCATCTATTGGCCACTACCAGCACTCATCCTGTATCTCTACTATGCTTTCATGAACAAATTCCATAAATACTGATTTCCTTTCGCTGACATGTGTTATTAGTGTAAAAAGGAGAATGGATTTCCTGGTAAATCTGATTCTGATCTGTGCTGCAATTGATTTATCTTTCTTTAGATACAAATATATATTATATATGTATGTATGTGTGTGTGTGTGTGTGTGTGTATGTTAAGAAAGACAAATTGCATAAAACAGTCATTGTTTTATTGTACATATGTCTATTACAGTTGCAGTTAATCATTTAAATATTCCATGTTGGGCCTGTGACGTCCACTTGCTGAGTATAACCACAATAACAAATGTCTGGATTTATAATCCACTATAATCATCATCACCTCAGGGGGAGTGCATTATTACTGGTCTGCGAATGTCACAGCTGTGCCATCTTTTGTAGTCATTACAGTCTCATTTACGCTAACATACTTGATTTATAATTATATATACAGTGGGGTCTGAGACCACTTTCCCATTGAAGTGAATTACTGCATTATTGTGTGTACATTAAAGTTTCATTTTTCTACAAGATCACCAAATAATAATATAGCTGACACAGAGTTCAGTTTGTGTCTGAAACACAAATGAGATGTTGTCACATTATCTCACCTTGTCTACAGATATTATTGGAGATCAGGAAGGAGGGAGATTACAGGATCCCTACCTGGATTATCATTGGCAGCACGCTGGGAGGACTCCTATTGTTAGCTCTGCTCAGTCTGGCTCTATGGAAGGTAAGTCACCCTATCATGATCACCCTGATCACTGAGTCTGCAAAATATCAGCTATGCTTCAGAACTGCTGTTTATCCACAGTCAATAGCAGCATATTGTTCTATTATGAATCTAATATTGGTCTATTACAATGTTAGAAGTTATCTTATGTCCTCATATATCCCACGTAACCCTGTGGGGTGTTTTCAGTCACTGTTTATAATGTCATGTGATATCTCTGCAGCACACATATTCATATAACCCGTGTTGTGCTGAAAAAATTAAATCAATTACTCAAATAAACTTTACAGTACTTTTCTATAGTAAAAGATCCAAGTCAGCAGTAACAGACTTCAGTGTTGGCTTAGACTGCCACCCGCTGGCAGAGAAAGTCTGAAAACAGTTTAAAAGTCTGAAAAAGAAACACTGTTATCTGACTTTGATCATATGCTTAATAACTACTTGCCAGACATATTTTAAATATATCTCTGATTTACAGTGTACCTACCTATGAACTTGAATTAAAGCTTCTGCCTAATGAGTGTAATGTAACAAAAAAGTTACAGAGCAGTATTAAATTTCCTGATAAATCTCTGACACTTCCTCTAGTGCCACCACAAGGTTATGTTTGGTTTTTTGTGTTTTCAACAATTATTAGATCGATTGCCATGAAACTTAGGACTGACTGCAGCCAGGTTACAAATATTTTCATTGTCAATTAATCAGCCAGCTATTTTCTTGATTAATCAATCAATCAATTTATGATTCAGTGACATCTTCAAATGTCCAACCAACAGTCAGAAACCAAAAGACATTAAGTTAATTATTATAGAAAACCAGAAAAACCACTAAATATAGAGGCTTATTAAATTAGAAAATGTTAGCATGCTAACACGCTAAAGTAAGGCGGGAACGTAGTAAACATTGTACCTGGCAAACAACTGTATGTTAGCATTGTAATTGTGAGCAGAAGCATGTTAGCAGTTGTGGCTTTGGGCTGCGGGGGCGGGGAGAGGTGTGTGGTAGGCGATCCGACGAAGGCTCGGATAGGAGGTCGGGTGGACCGGTGTGTGTTACGGAGAGAAACGGTCATGTTTGGCAAGGGAAGACGGGAGTAGCGTCATCGCATTGTGACAGCTGAAGAAATGCAAGCATGTTACTTCTTGTCTAACTTCTCTCTGTTTGACTGCTTCCTCGCTCAGCTCGGCTTCTTCCGGAGGCAGAAGCGAAGAGACGAGGACGAGCGGGAGGCCAACGGGAAAGTGGCCGGAAGAACGGTAACGCAGCTGAGGCGCCCCAGCAGAGCACCGTTGTTCGCGACAGGGGACCGACGACGTCAGGGACGCAACCCACCTCCCCCTGCTCCCCAGCACAACAGTGGCAGCGCGATAGACAGCTCCGCATGGATCGGCTGAAGCAAGGCTTTATCAGTGCAGTGGATCTGTCCCACGCAGACGACGCGCCTGACCCCTGAAGAGTCAGCACTGTCACACTCACTTAGCATTCCTGCACTGTTACGACATCAGGGCGCTTCTTGGTCTTCTGTGTATTCACTGCCTCTGTGTTGTCCCTTCAGAGGATCTTGGAGCTCTCGGTTTTCTTGGCTTTGGCGTGGAGCGTCTGGGTGGCTTGTTCTGGCCGGTTTGAAAAGGAGAGAGCAAGAGCGACGTGTGTGTGCGATGATGGTTCCGAGAGAATTGTAGGAGGCCACGAGTTGTGCCCGTTGAGGCAAATGTCACGCCAGTTCAATCTTTTGTCGTCGTTTCGCTATGTGATTGTGGTATTAACTGCTGGGTTTGGTAAATTTTGGAAAAGACATGGAAAAACGCTGCAAGGTGACTTGCCACCAAACGCTACCGCAAATGTAAAGTTACGAGTACGTGGTATAGTTGAAATTCGATATCCTCTTCG